>NW_010537139.1:0-15979 GCF_000687285.1 Phaethon lepturus | reverse complement strand
CACTAGGCAGGTCACCTGGTCATAGAATGATTGTGGCTCTTCCAAGTCCTTAGGCATCAGAGTGCCTTAATAGTCTGACCAGAAGCCAATTTCAATACTAAGTTTGAAGTTATTTCAGATTCTACTTTTATCTATGAATATTAAAAGCAGGCTCTGAAATGCCATTTAATTTCCATTAAAAGGCTTCCATGTTGTCACGTAAAAGTTCACACAAAGGAAGCTGTTAAAGCACAATGAGGAATCTGCCACAATCAAAAAAAAGCTGAGCGTGCTGAAAGAGATTTTGTATCTGATCAATCTCTTACAGGAACCTTAAGCATGTCTAGAATAAAAAAAAAAAAAAAAGTTCTGAGACTGGAGTGAAATCCACAAATTGACTCTGTCCTGCCAATACCTGAAAAACGTCATGTTTCTGAAGAATTCATTTAAGCGATTAAGTTCAAACTACTCTGCAACATACCAGGAGCTGCAAGTCCAAATTCCCCTTCTGCTTCTCAATCAAACTGGCAAGTTCATCATAGTACAGAGCCAAGACTTCTGGTGTTTGCTCACAGCAGAAGCCCACAAGGTCCAGCAAGGTAGAAAGCTGAAAGGAGAGAAAGCAGTCTGCAGAAATGGGTTAAGTAAATGGATCCAGCTCTAGCTTTTACCTTGAGTCCATTCCCCTTTTACACCAATTTACTCTGAGGCATAGCCAAAGCTTCATCTCTAGGGTAACAGCCCATGTGACTGGTCTTGCAAAGACCCAGTTTTAAGGAACATGGGTCTTTTAAGGTCCTGGCCCTGCTCCACCATGAAGTAACACAAAAGAGTCTGCCCAGGATGACCCATAAATAGAGTGTTAGCCTAGAAGAAGGTTCTTCAACAGCAGTTAAGGAAAAAGGCCAAGGCTAGGCCAACCCTGTACACAGAAGTACTTTCTCTAGATGGCCTGAAAGGCACTGCTCAGAGGAAGGCGAAGGTTGCCTTTGGCTCACAGGTTGTCCTGTTTCTTTCCTTTGTGTTTGAAGTAACGTCTAGATAGAAAACTTTCACTAGATGGCTGCATACTGCTTGTCCTGGACTAGCCGTACGCAAGACCAGTGGGTGCCATCTCAATATAGATCTTTGTTTCTCTAAACCGATTTTTAATAGCTTCTTGGCTCTGCAGTCAATGTACAAGAATCCCAGACCCAGTAAAGCTACACACATACTCCTTCACCTAGGACTGTGTTTCCAGTCATACCTCCTTACTGACCATATCCTCCCTCTCTCCCACACTGCCCCATTCTTGGTACTCACCTGCCCATCACGCTCACTGTTCAGCTCTGGTCTCTCCAATGAACTACCACCTCCTTCATTTCTGAAAGCAATTGATAACCTTGCTTTTGTTGCACAACACTTGAGAGAGAGCAAAACCTATCACACACATACAAGGTACTACTCTCCAGATATTGGAGAATTATGCATGAAAATTATGTTCTTGGAACATTATTAGGAAAAGACCTGCTGCTGTTTGGCACCTTCAGGGCAAGACTCAATGTCTTCAAGGATATGCTTTTTCTAACCTGTTGAAACCTAAAGCCCTCTAGTCATGCCCATAATGAATTCCCCTGACTCAGGGTCCGGAGCTAAGATGGGCTTTTCTCTTCATGTAATAAACTGCAAAAGCATTTATTATCAGCGAGCTACATAATGCTTTCCAGAACCAGACAAACTCTTATTTTCCAGGTGCTTTAACCTTTGTCACAGCTCTCAACAGGAGTTTGCCTGGTTTGTGAATGCTGTTTATAAATTATTTATACAGTACATTGGAAATTGCCATGCCAATGCCCAGCACTGCAGCAACAACCGTTCTCCTTGTTTCTCTTTTACATTTCTCTGTATTCAAACAAGGAGTACACTAGGTTATTCATCCTTGGTGTCAGAAGCTGGTCTGCAGTCAGTCAACCACAGTGTTCAAATCTTTTTCCAAGCAGTCGGTCCTGCCAGTGCTAGTGAAGGCATGCATGAATAGGCATTAACAAGAAATTCAGGATGCCTTTGAGATTAGCAGCAGGTGAGCAGTATTGAACAGGTTGTAACAGCAAATACCACAGTCTGCAGACAAGAATTTTAAGTTCCTGGGTTTGGCCAAGATGTGCATGAGCAAGAAGGCAATGCCCCCCTTTCTTTGTCCCACTCTTGGTTTGGTCTGAACTGAAAGCATGTTAAATTCATCTTTGCTACATTCTTACTCACCTTTTTAATGCCACGCTGCCTATCATGGTAACAGCACCAATAATCCCCATTTGTTTGTGGTTGGGAACTGTGCTGGAGAGCCATTTCCTGATCACCATGTGCATATCATCCTAAAAAGAAAGATGCAGACCATGTCACCACAGAGGTACGTACATGCATCACTCACAATTCTATTGGCATCTTCACTTAATGTCATCTCCAAAGGCTGCAGAGGGATGGTTTATTGGGATTACAGATTTGCAAAAGGAATGAACATTCTGCGATTTCCTTTATTATGAAAATACCGGCCACAGCTCTAGGTAAGGCTTCAAATAGCATTAAAAGTGACTCACTTTGACTTTGCTCTAATTACTACACAGAACATGTAGTTGGTCCAGGTTTCATCTATCATTAATAGAAGAATATATTAAAAAATAGCAGATGGTCTTAGAGCCCTTCACACACAAGTAACAGATGCAAAGCTGCCCTCCAAAACAACTGTCAACTTCAGGGAGGGATGGAGCAGTTTTTGGTGAAGGTCCAAAGAGAGCTGTAGGTAACAGCATACCAGACACCTGGGATTAAGACGTTCCTCATGCTGCATCTCTTGTCCCCTGGCTGTGGGCAAGCGTGCCCTGAACAACTGTAAAGGTTTCTTTGCAGCAGCTCCATAAGCCCATGGCAGGTCTCAATGCAGCATGCTCTATTTCAACAGCTGTGTCAAGCAGCTGATTGACTGCACTTTCCCAAAATGGGCACAAACAGTTTTAAAAATTTCTGAAAGTCTGGACCACTAATGGTAGATGAAGACACCTCCTGATGCTGAGAGCATGAAGCATACTCAGTTGTAGAAGTATGATGCTTCAGGGAAGTTGTGAGGCCAGTCTTCTGGATGAGAAGTCTAATAATTGCCAAAGAGATTGAAGGCAAAGCATAGAAGAGTGTAGCAACTGTGTGACATTCCCACTTCAACTGGAAGGTCAGATTAGAGGTTGCCATCAGTCTGCTTCCACCAACATTTCTATCAACTCTATCTGTTTTAGACGTGCAAGAGAAGACGACCTTTCTGGGAAAGATGTGAGGTATGCAGTCACTGTGATGAGCTCTTGCTATACAGGGTGGAAAGTCTGGAGCCAGAAGCTGGCTTGCAGCCAATTGGGAAGAATAGAATTCTTAAGCTGAAGGACATCCTGACATCAATCATTGTTCATAGCTGAGGCCACTATTTGCACAACACAACCTCTGAAAGTTAACCTAGCAAAAAGGACAAAAGGCACAGCCTGAACTCCTCCTGTTGTGCCTCTGCTTACCTGGATATAGCTTCCTTCTTGCCTCTGGCTAAATGCTAGTGTGCTGAGAATGTAGAAAAGCTTCCGGATCTGGCATGGATTCAGTTTCTGTGTAGAGTCTAAAATGGTCTGTAAGAGAGAAGCCACAAACTAGCTCAGATAAATCAAGAATCCCTTTCCATCTTCCCAATAATACACCAGTTGTCAGTTGCAGGGATGCCAACTAACTTTACCTTTTTTTGTACAGGCAGGAAAAAGCTACATTCAAATTAAACAAACATAAATGCAGAACTATTGCTCTGGCCTCAATTATTGCAGTTTGTTTTACCAGAGGCTGAATGGGAAGAACAATCTGGCTACCATAAGCATTTTGGGAGTGCTCCCACCCCATTAGTGACAGCTATTTATCTTTTATCACAGGTTTGGTCACAGCATTCAAAGTATTTGATAAAATGAACATGGTGGGGTTTTGTTTATATTTCCATTACAAGACCTGTAACAGCCAAGTCGTTAACAATTTAGGGGTGGAATTTTCTGTGCTGGTGGGCATCCTCAGGATATTTCTTCATCCAGTGCCTCAGTGAAAACAGTCCAACTATTTCCCAGAGCCATGCCAGCTTTCCTACCACTGACATGGCATTTCGCTGCCATAATTCTTCTCTTACTACTGGCCAACCTCAAGCAGGATTTGGAACAAGGTGTCGGAGTTTGACAGGATTAGATAACCACGTTTGCAACCCTCAGGAAAACTGACCCCGCTTTAAGATTAAAAAATAACTGTTTGGGGAGATGATTTGTGCTAAGAGCTGCACATTCTTTCTGGGCTGGAGAGGCTCCTGCTCAGTGTCAAATACACCAGGCATCTGCTGTACTGTACTACAGTACACTACAGATCTTTTTATAGGTAACCTGCTAGCACCTCTAAGATGCACGCCAAACACGGTACACTGATTAATGTGTAATCACCAGAGCATTGACTAGTGTGTTTCACATACAAGCTCTGGGAACGTATCAAAGATCAGCCCATAGAAACCATAATCTGTAAATGATCTGCCACCACAAGAACATGCAAACAAGATCAGGAGGAAGGTCAGCAGGTCTTGGCCCACTGCTGTGGGCAAGTACTCCCCCATCACACTTCTAACAACGCATTCAATTATGAGCAGGAGTTTTAGGTTGTCTCATTTCAAGGACTACTTTCAACTGTGAGTCCTTATCACATCCTCCCTCTGCCAGGAGGCGAGTCCTCTTTCTTCCTGTTATACCCATGGAATGTGTGACAGATTGCATTGCAAATTCTTATGCCAGATCTTTATGCCTTTTTAGCATATTTTAAGCAAGTGATTTCAATTTAACAATCAACCAGCTAAACAGCAAAAAGTATATAGCTTTCCCACAGTGTGTACTAAAACTACAGAATCCACAGACACCAAGTGGGCACCAAAAAAGTCAGAGGGGTGGGGGAATACACATAGCCATACACTTCAAGGGCTCTTAAATACAGGATGTCCTTAAGCTACAAATGACCACAGATGAGGGAATGTTCAAGAAAAGTATTGCTACACGCTTGCCTTGCTGTTTTCCCTCTTCCCTCAGTCTCCACTTTCACTACTTTCGGAAACAGGCAACTGGGCAGGCCTGACCCTGCCCGTCATTCTTAGGAGTCAAGAACCCTTTTTTTTTTTTCCCCCCATAAAGTATTTTCTTCTTTCAAATTTTAGGACATCAGTCTTTTCCCATCCCTGCCAGGAGTTTTGTTTTAGGATTCAAACACTGGATAAAGTACTGTCAGTCTTTCAATGTGGTAGAACCAGCAGTCCACAAAGGGGGCAGATTTTTGCAAGTATTTGAAGTAGCTGATGTTAATAAAGACAGCATTTTCCTTCCACCATAGGTGTCATTCCACATCTGCAATTTAAGCATTCTCCAGTTACAGGGAAGGATAACTTTTTTCCTTTGTCTATCTCAATTTCTCCTGTCAAAAAATCATCCAGTCCTATCTTACAGCTCACCCTTTCATAGCAGATACGTTTCACTTCTGGCCACTGCATTTCTCAAGCCAGATAGTTTACAGGTATGAGTTGTTCCATTACCTCTATTTCTGAAAAGTACTGGCCTGTTCTGAATCTGAGGCAAAGTGGTGTAAGGGACCTGAAATATAGTGCCCCCAGAAATATAGATACCTTCACAAAGGTGGCATAGCGCATCAGCAGGGATGTGTGCAGCATTACCAAATCAGTGAGCACATCCAGAGAAATGTCCAATTCTGTCTCATTTCCACTGCACACGTGAGTCACCAAAGCGGTCACAACCTCCTAAGGAAAAAGCCCCCAGAGAAATCATAGTGAAATATCAACAGAAAAATGTCTGCCCAGCTCTGCTCATACAGAATATGTTGATCGAGTACAGATCCTGAAATTCAACCATATTATTCTAAGTCCCTTCTCAGTTTGTTTCAATACAGACTATGACTGTGGCTTTTTAAAATAGAAGATGCTCAAAGTGACCAGGTAAGATAGAACAGGAATGTGGATTTATGAACAAATGTCCTCCGTGACCCTGGGGGCCAGTCCTGACTTCCTGGCTAGATCTCAGTCAATTTGTTTGCTTTCTGAATTGCAGCAAACCCAGCACATCAGTTTCTGCTCCAGAAGTATATTTTACTCTCTCACTTCTGAGGCTTGCCTGTTTGCTCCCTGCTCCTCACAGCAGTCTCTGTGCTTGAGTCACTTGCTACCAGAGCCACGCTGTGATTGTTCCCCATCTTCTGCTTGGCCTACTCTACAGCGTAGACCTCTCTCCAAAGGCTTCCAACTGCCTCAAATCCTCGCCCTCTAAAGGATCATGACATACATTCTAGAACAAAGTACAAACACAAATAAAACAGATGCCATCCATCACACTATACCTGCTGGCAGTAGGAGTCAAAGGCTGCGAAAGCTTGTTTGTACATGCAGCTGCCAAAGGAGACTATGGCTGGGTGTGCAGAGTGCAGGAACGTCTGAGCAAGTGCTAGGATTGAAGGAAAGAAGTCTTTGATAACCTGAAATACAAACATCATGAAAGAGGACATTATTGCTGTTCCTTTTAAACACACTCAGCTCCCTAAATAAAGAGCATGCTACAGCTCATCCTGAACGCTTTCCCTAGTTTAGTAGGTTTTTTCCTGTCTCCTCTGACTGTCCTCTCTCACGCAAATGGGCAACAAGAGCAGATAAGGCACACCAAAATAATGAATTTTTCCAGCCGTCTCCACACAAAGGATTTACAGATTGGTTAAGCCAAGCTGCAAAGCTGTAGAGCTCACAGCAGCATATCCCTTATGGGTGACAACAGGGAAGTCACATTACAGCAAAGTACCACTAAATAAAAGCCCCAGGACAGACACACTTTTGGCCTTACTTTAACAGGAGGACTCTGCTACATAAAAACACTCAGAAAAATCTAAGTTAACTTTTAAAATTAGCTTAATCACACAGAGCTCCTTTGAACAACAAGCTCTTATTCAGATGTAAAATGGCCTAATTTACTTTATGTTAACTTATTCTGGAGGGGAGTTAAACTAAAACTGAATTAAACCCACTTATATTCAGAATAAAATGTGCTTACTTAAGGCATTATCATAGTTCAATTAATTAATTTTAAATTCCTAACTCGGTGTTTCTCATCTGCCCCCCTACCTCTGAGCAGCACTGTGTCACTTTTCATTGATCTTTTCAGTTTCCTCATAGTAAATGGTAACTTACATTACATTACAAACATATGCCCAATATATATACACATATTTAGACCTAAAAACCATTACACTTGAAAAACGGTGCATGTACATATATGAACTTCTCAAAACACTGTGGGAGACAACATCATGTCTGGAATAGGCAGTGCAGATCTTAGGCTACACCACATCTCTTAGGCTGAGAGGTTTTGCACCAAAATAAAAAGCCCATCCAATTCTGAAGAAAGCTCATCTCTAAAAAAACATGTGACAGTTACAGAGGACATGTGCCTTGGGAGATTGATCTGGGACCAAAAATTAAAAAAACAGAAATAAGTGTACATAACAGGAATAGTATAAATAATGGAGCACAGGGTTAAATCACCACCTGACAAGATCTTTGAGAGATAAAAGAGAAGAGGGGGTCCCAAAGCAGAAGCAGCACTGACCACTGCATGATTTTGGAAGGCATTCTGCATCAGTTGTTCCGGCATGCAGCCCAGTCGAATTTTGCTCCTCAATACTTTCTCAGTTTGCTTCCTGTTCTTGGTGTTAGTAGAATGGATTAGCAGCAAAACTATCAGATCCAGAACCTTTTTGAGGAAATAACCACCAATCACTATGCTGAAAAGATATTAAACACTCCAGACAACTACACATTTTGAAATCAAAACTGAGAAGAAAATCAAGAGCTCAAAAAGCCCCGACAGCCACAACTATAGAAAAACCTCATCAGCTCAACAGGACAGAATTAAAGCAGGTAACTCTGTCCCTTCACATTTAGAAGGCATGAACTAAGAGTTACAAAGAAAATGGACAGCTGTTATACTAGGGACAAGTCAAATACCAAAAGAACCACCCATGCAACATCACTGACAGTTTCTGCTCCCACTGGAAAAAGTCCTTCATCTACAGCCACAAAGAAAGCCCTTGAAAACACCAGCAGAAGAGGACACTCCCAGAGGCAAGTGCAGAAGTATTACCTTATGGTCAGATACAGACATGCTGTTCTCAATAGCCTAAGAGCAAAAAAACAAGAAAGCTGTTATGCTAGAGTATGATAATATATTCCAAAACCAAATCAAATAAGGCAGACACCAAAAGAAATACTGCTCACAGATTTCTCTCCTCTACAACTGGACAGCTATCAAAGCCAGCAAACTGGATCTTGCCAATAGCAGAGAATCCAGAAACCACTCAAAAAACCAACATGAAAATTCAGCTTGATCAAAGACCTTCTTAAATACCATCAGGCTTGAAAAAAGAACTAAGGTACTGAGCAATGAAAGGCTGAGAACAAGAAACAGTCTCATCATTTACACTGAAATGCAATTTAAAATTAAATTTAGCCCAATACCAGCCAATATTGATTTCTTGCTGGACATTTTCAAGCACCTTAAAGTTCCACACAGTTCAGTCTCAACATATGGTTATATATTTTTGCTCTCTTGTAGACAGGAAAAAACCTAAGATTATTTTTTCCAAAACTCTCTCATAAACATGCAGGACCAAGTTTATCCTGCATTTGAAGATTTGGGGTCTGTAGAATGGAGCCCAGAGACCACCTTGCAAGCACTGTGAAATCAGTAACTGAGGAAGAAAGCAGACTCCTGAAAAAGCACTGCTACTTTGGAACACAGAATGAAATCTGTATCAGCAAAATGAAGGGCTAACATTTGTCTTTTGATATCACATTTGATTACAAGAAAGGCTCAGGCTCAACCTAGGAGTCCAATTAAATAAGGAAACAAGGACTGAAGCATTTTACCTTAATCCAAGCTTCAGAGACATCTTTCTGAAATCTCACAGCTAACTTGATCACATCAAAAAGTAGCTTCACACAATTTTGGTTGGTAGTTACTTGGCTCATGGAAGAACTGTAAATGATCAGAAAGGAGGAGACTCAGCCATTGTAAATACTGTAGGAAAAGGAGCAAGGCAGCCTAGCAGTCACAGCAGTTACTTAAAGCAGCCATTCTCTAATGCCGCTTTAAGTAAAATGCTCTGGCAAGGACGGAAGAAGAAAGTTTCAGAAAAGGGTGGAAGCAGAGGTTGCAGACTCGACCAAAGACCTACTGGAGGGAACTTAAAACAGGTGAACTAGCAGCTACATTATTTTAAATGGAATTGCATACACCCATGCAGACAAGGATGCAGATGGCTCAAAAGGAACTACATTGCTTGGCAGGGGAAGCCAGCTCTACAACGATTGACAAATGTGTTATATTAACACCAAGCAAGAAGGAATAAAAATGTCAGCACCCTTACTTGGGATAAATTAAGCTCATATATGTAACCATGTGTGGCCAGAGAGACCGGATAAAGAAAAGCCGAAGTTCCCTTGTCCCCTCTTACTCTTAGAGAATCATGTAAATCAGCTCAAGTACCTGGCCTGGACTTGGCTTCTAAGCTTCTTCTGGGAACCTAGGATCTGCAGGGGAAGAACACATGATGACAAATCCAAGCTCTTACGAAGATCAGAAATCACCTGTAAAACACAAATCCCAGCACAAATCACTGTGACATATGAGGAAAGAAAAGGCTGAGGAAAAGAAAAAACAATCTCAGAGAATAATCTTAAAATTACAAATCAAAACCACAGACTTACAAGCATTTGACCACGCTCAAGCTTCTTTTTTATACTTGGAAAGTGAACCAGCCACATTTTGCTCTTCACTGTCATGCACATGCATGCAGAGAGCAGAAGAGGATTTCTTACAAGTTACTCCATGAAATTCCCACCTACATCTGCTGTATGTTGCTGTGAACTAGTTTTATCCTGCTTAGCAGCAGGGCAAGATATATGACAGCCACAGGAATTCTGGAGTATGTGAATTTAGCAATGCAACTTCTGTCAAATTGTAGTGGATCAGCACAGACTGGGTTGCACATTATACACATGCTGTTTTCACATGGTCTCCTTGAAAAATTTGAGCAGATCACATCTGGCTTAAGGTGAGGCTTTCTCCAAGTATGAAAAAGCATGATCAATAGTTCAGAAGGCTGGCTTGAAAAAAAACACATCTGGTTCACTTTAAAAATATTCTGAGTATGTTTCCTTAGATAAAGCAACTTCAAAAACTGAAGAAGCTTACATCTTAGAATGAAAATGGTCCTCCAACAGGAGAACCACCCTTGTAGGGATGTTTCCAAAACATGATTTAGAACAGAACTCTGTGGAGAAATCAAGAAGATAATTACCAAGTGCAGCTGTTGGTAATATGTCTGCTGGATATTTCTGGAATTTAAACCCCTTAAAAGGTCTGTACAATGCAAAATTCTTAGATAAAATTCAAAGGCTTAAATTTGTCAGCTAACCACAGTTTATTCACTCTGAGAATTTAACTCAAGACAATTTGACTGCTTTCAGTTATTTAAGATGTGTACACAAAAAAAAAATTCTAAGAACAAACAAGAAAAATCTGCAATAGCCAGCAGAAAGGAGGTTTCAATTCTCACGCCTGAAAGCATAACCAAATCCATGTCAAAGGACAGATAATAGCTTCTACATGTGCTTTGATCCTTGGCAATATTAAAAATTTTACTTGAAAACATTAAAGCATACACCTCTGTGTGTGAAGCAACGGCTCTCTGTTAAAACATGCACTGATGAGACAACTTATTGGTCTTCAGTATGGAGAAAATACTGTACCTCTATTGCATCTGCTGCCTTGACATTATGGAGGATGAATTTTACTACCACAGGCAAATCTTCCAGTTTTACAGAAGGCACAATGGCCATGGCAGACTGCCGCACCTGAGGAAAAAGCAGTACTGGATCAGCTGTAAGACTGTGGTTCGCAGAAACATAGTTCTGTTAGTGGGAAGAAATCTTTGGAGGCTTATAGTCCAGCCTCCGGCTCAGAGCAGAAATATTGCCAGTACTAAATCAGACTGGCCTTGGCTTTGCTAACTGAGTCTTGAAGATATCCAAGGATGGAGGAAAACCCCCAACCCCTGCCACCGCTTTGATAATTTACGTCAGTGCTGAAGACCCTAACTCATTTTTACAAATATCCGACCTGAACCTCCTAGGCTGTAATTTGTGGCCATTGCCCCATATCTTTTCACTTGGCACTGCCAAGAAGAGCTTAGCTCCATCATTTTTTAACTGGCTTTCTAAAGGGAAAAGCATGGAAGAGGTGTCAGCCTGGTATGCAGCACTAACCTTTGGGGACTATGTAAAATGGCATTTTATGCCCTCAAATGAACCAATTTTATTCTACTCATAAGAATCCTAACTGCAAGAAGTGCAACAATTCAGCATGTCCAGAAGACCCAAGGCATATCACCTCTTCTCCTTTATCAGCATTCTGCAGAGAAAAACTATGATCATGCAATTATTTAATCACCAGTCTGCCTTTACTTAGAATACAGCAGTCTAGTCTGGTCACTTTTCTCAAAAAAAGAAATAGTGCCAACATGCAAGGTTTAAGATGGGCAGTAAACATTTACTGCAGCAGGACAAAGTGCTTTTCCATTTGCTAAAACAGTTGTGTTTGAAATTTTTGAATGCATACTGTAACAGCCAGAAAACTTCTTTTTGCTCCTCACTGAACCCCTCATGCACATTCACAAAAAACAGTTTTAGTTTCTCTGACTCCTTTACAACATCAGTGAGCTTGGGACTTCTGAAGGCCTACAGGAGTCAGGTTTAGCAAAATGCTTTGAATAACAAACAGATCTTGCTCTTGTGTTGCTAAGCAGGGGCTGGCTTCTGTTCAGCTGCTCAGTAAAAGCTCTTACCTCAGCCAGAAGGCCTGCATCAAGATCCAGACGAGAAAGGGCATCCAGGATTGGAATTGTTAGTCGTCTGCCCTGTTTTAGTAAGCAGCTGATATACAAAAAAAGAAAACAAATGATCCTCTTAGTAGAGCCATAAATGGATCTTCAGTAAATTGCATGATACCAGTAGTTTTGTGGTCACTGCAAAAAAATCTCTGAAACTGACAACAACATAACATGGCATTATGGAAAACTTGTTCCCTGAATTATCACTCCTCTCTGAACATGCTGAATTGTGATTTTGTGGATGCTGATTAGAAGCAGATATGAAGAATCTACCTTTTTCAAATCTTGTAAAAACAGGGAGCATGGACAAAGACCTGGTACAAGCCTCAAGCAAGAACTTGAAAATTGGAAGGGTTCACTGTAAATAGGAAAAAAAATATTGAGATTGCTGGTATGTGATTTAATCACACACACACCTTGGGCCTGATACCTTCTAGACACACTTCTGTCCCATCAGCAAAGTGTAATTGAGATTGCCACCACAGCCAGGGATTGAATCTGTCTCATGTGTGACCTCCTCCCGAAGTCACAGTATTTGCTTTCAGAATTGCATACATGTAATGAAAGGCACAATGGGCCCAACCAGATAATCCCTTTAACTCAGCATCCTTTCCCAGTGCTGGTCAATAGGGAACAAACAGACTAAGAATTGGACAAGTATTTACAAATGCTACCTACATAAACTGGTCTGGCTTCCAGCAAGATGTGAGTTGGCACCTTCTTGACCAAGGGACTGCAGCTGTGTTTAACAGCCTCATGGACTTTCCTTTCATGAAATTCATCTAATCATTCTTGTCTGCCATCTAAGTTTCTAATAAACTTTCTCCAGCAGGAAGTTCTACTTCAGTTGTGTTAGTTGAAACACACGTCACTTCCAGCTCCCTGGTAATTCCATTCATGTTCCCTAATTCATTACAACAAGCAATGAGTACTTTTCCACATCAGAAGTGGTAGAGACCATTAAGAATATGGAAATAAATATGCCTTGCTGATATTGTTTAGATTCTCAGTTTTGAAAAAATCCAAGTAGAGAAAACAGCAGTCTGAGGAGTTTGATTAGCATAAAAAAAGGAATTGTGTGGAGCTTTTTTATCTAGAAGCTGAGACAGTAAATTGAGAATGGAAACACAAAGCTACAATTACTTTTGAGAGGGTACAAGGAATATACACCACTTACAGGTGTAGGCTGAAATAATGACCACAGGTTTGAAAAGATAATTAACACCAGCATAAATGTGATTTCTGTAATGAGAAGAATTAGAAACACCGATGTGTATAATTAAATATAGGCTAAGACTACTGAAAAAATTATTGTGTAAAATAAATACACTTAAAAAAGACAGATGTAAGAGCTAGCTTAAGGTAGTGCTCTCTGGGAGGATAGCTATTGGCATTAGGTCCCCCTGTTCTTTGGGTCAGTAAATACGCTTGAGAAACATATAAAATAGCCAGAAATTTCTGCTTCATGCACACATTTATTGTGTTGCGGGGTTTTTTTATTAATAAAAACAATGTTGACCATTACTGCAGCAGAATCCAAGCCAAATCAAAAGCTGTCCATGTTAATATTCAAGTGACTGATCACAGGCTGATCCAGGAAAAGTAATGAGTACTTAACTGGATTCTACATGTGCTGTATCCAGGTAGCCAAGGGTTTAGTCAGTTTTTAGGTAAAAACACTTTTGGAGCATTTAGACCTCTCTTTAAAAGCATAACAGCACAAATGAAATGTCCTAAGCCAGTGCTAGCTCTCCCTGAATGTTACTGTTAACTGAAACAGACTGTTGCCCTACAACTTCAGTCAGTCCTGGTGCCACCTGCATTAATGCATGATGTCCTCTTCTGCTAAGTGCAAGGGAAAAAAACAAACAAACAATCAATCAAAAAAACCCCCAACAGAATCATCTCTACCTGAGCTCTCTGGCAACCTCACTTTGCTGGGAATCCTCCAAGATCTCAGGTAAACTGGTGATAATATCATGCTGGATTGGTACCGGAGAGACACTAACCATCTGCATTAACTTCCTGACGAGATCCTGCAGACAAGAGGAACGCTTGTAAAATGCACCAGTCTCACCGTGAGCAAGAGGTTCATTAGCATGGCAACAATATTATGCATGTAAGGTCACTCAGTAAGTCATTTGTCTGGAGTTATACCAACTGCTCCTTAACGCACTGACCTGTTGAGTTGTGAATCATAGCATAGACTTTTATGGAACAACAGTACTTCACAGCTACGTATAACCATCTTGTGAGCAAAGGAAACTGGGAAACACAACAGCAAGTGTTCGGTGTTTAGTATGACTCCTCGATTCAGTTCATTCTGGGACTTTCTAGTAACAGCCCTCCAGTACAAGGTAACCCACAGAGACTGACTGACTGAGGGAAAGAAGTAAAAGAACCACCAAAGCAGGAACAGAGAATTCATCCCCAGATGCTTGCAAGTATCCAGTATCTCTTGTTAAAAATAAACAGGAGAGGATTGTAACTTCCTGCCAGCAACAGTTTTAAAATGGGGTCACCCATATGGATACATACATACAGATACAAATTTATGAAAAAGGAGACTTAGAGCAAGGGAAGAATTAAAATAATAATAGGGGATGTTCAAAAGTCACTGAAGGTGATCATAATAAAACAGAAAGAATTAAATCTCTCCTTCAGCGTGCAAGTATGAAAACAACATCAGTTCTCATTAGCATAATAATCGATCTCATCCCACCTGAAAGGCATTCCAAAGTTAAATGAAAAAAACATACATGTGATTGCACCATCAGTACCCACCTGGCTGTCAAGAAGCCTGTCAAGCCATTTAAATTGAGTGACGATGAGCCAGGGAAAATTTGTTCCAAAGGTGCCCACGCTAGAACAGCGGAAAAAGTGAAACACAGGTTAGACACACCTACAGACAGACTCAAAAGCTTTGCTGCTGGTCAGCAGGACTATGAGATGCAATTCAAATTAACCAGCTATCAAAATCATATTATGAAAATATCATTAACACCCCTAAAGGTCTTAGGGACATCTAGGAAGAACCCTACTTCTTAGTTGCTATACACACAAAGCAGGGATACTGCTAGCCTGTTTCAATACACTACCAACAAAAATCAAAGTGTACAATGTGACTTTACTTCAGATCTCCTGTGCTACCATAAGAGTGGCTATACTAGCCACTGAAAGACTCCTTTCAGCCCAGTATTCCTGTCCCCAACTGTAGTATTAGATTCTTTTGGATAAGTTTTGGGTAACAGGGCATTAACAGAGCAATCTTTCCACAGTGTTTCCACTCAGCCTCCAGCAATAAGCAGTTTAGCAAATCTCCAAGGCAGAAGCTGGTATCCAGACCATCATGTCTGCTATCCAGCAGTACATTTATCCTCCACTAATTTCCCTAAGCCTTATAAAAAAAGAAAACAAAAAAAACCACAACTGTGTGTAATTTCTGACCTCTACATTCTGCAATACTGAGTTCGACAAGGTAATTATGCTTCATCTGAAAAAGTACTTCTGCTTTTTGTTTGCTGCCTTGCAGTCAGAAACAGTAGTTAAGTTTTCCTCAGTTACCTTTTTGTAATCTTTCTTGCTTTTACAGATATCTGTCGTCTCTCTGCCAATCATCTCCTTTGAAGGCAGGAAGAATTCTATTTTATTTAGAATATTTTTCCCTACTTACATAGAAATTGTTCTACTATATTTTTGTGACAGCCTGACCAGAAGTGCATGCAACATTCAAAACGTGATTGTACCATGCATTTACAGCAACATGATGTTTTCCACTTTGTTCCAAATTCCTTCCCTAGTATTCTGTTTGCTGCTTTGGCTACCGCTAAGCATGAAACTGATACTAAAAAGAAGCACCCATATAAGATACCTTTCCTCAATTAAAACACTGAGTTTGTCACTGTGTTTATAGAATCAGGATTATTTTTAGTCTGATTTTTTAAGAAAACAAGGTATATTTGTTCAATATCTTTATTGATGATCT
>NW_010537138.1:11027-25058 GCF_000687285.1 Phaethon lepturus | reverse complement strand
GGGGGAGCCAAGCCGCTGCGCATAGTGCACTTCTGAGCATTTCAAGTATGCTCCTGTTACTAAAGATACATATATTTTTTTCAAATTATAAAATAAAGATCTCGTAGGTTTTAAGTATTGCGTAATGCACGCTGATTTCAGACGTGTGCAACGTCTGGATTGATGGGATTTGAAGTGCAGATGTATCCAGCACTGATGCGATGACTTCTAGTTGTTAGTGGTTGCCGGCAGTTGCTCATGCGCTTAATGGGAGGGGGCAGCCTGCTTCTGGCTGCGTAGCCATCGCCGTCATGCGGGTGACAGTCTTGCACTTCTAAATAAATAGACTTTTTCTGAAAACACTGGGTCATCGTGTTTTTTTTTCCTGAGTAGTGTGTTTTCTTCCTCAGTACGACCTGTCAGCTTCCACATTTTCTCCAGATGGCAGAGTATTTCAAGTTGAATATGCTATGAAAGCTGTGGAGAACAGTAGGTAAGATACAAATATCTGCATCTCTGTTGGCCTTTTTTAAAGCAGGGCAGTTGGACTAGGCAAGCATGATGAAACTGCAGAAAATATTATGTTGTTAAAATTCTCAGCAGCTGTGTCCCTAGGTTCATTTTAGGAGGCTTCAAATTGAGTGTAATAGTAGTATAATCACTTCTGCCTGCTAGAAATCACTTTTCACGCTTGCTAGGAATTAATTTTGCTTGCTAGAAACAGATATGTGCTGGAGAATGCAAAGGAAGGCAGTAAACTTACTGATGTGTGTTAAGAGCAATAAAAGTCTTATGCTTTGGGGCAAAATCTGATTGCAGATCTCATTAATGTGTGTAAGAGCTTAGCTGCTATGGTAGTAGAGCGGCTGTAGCAGCATCTAAAAGCCCATTTTATGGATGTGAATTGAGGCACTGGAAGACTGACATGCTCAGGGCCTTGTAAATTTATAATAACTTCATATGTATTCCTCAAGAAACTGAGGACATAAAAGTTCTGCTAACTCTACATTGGCTTCTCTGAGAGTATCTGTCTTCCCGCGAGTATATGCTGCAAAGTGGCAGCAAGATGATTGATAGCAAGGCGTGGTCTGGATCACCCAAGTGTCTGATCGTAGTCTCATACTGCCAAATAAGGATTAGTGAAGTATTTTGTGTATGCCATGGTTGATAATTTATGCCTGATGATGCAGGTTTTGAGCGTTAGAGAAAGAACCAATCACAGAATCACTTAGGTTGGAAAAGACCTTTAAGATGGAGTCTAACTGCAAACCTAACACTGACAACTTCAACACTAAACCATGTCCCGAAGTGCAACAAGAGTTGTCACATCTCCTGGATCAACAGTGAATTTTACAACAGGAGAGGTTAATCGCTCCAATGCCACCACTGTATATAGTCTGTTCAGAACTATTTGGGTAGGGACGTTTGGCAGCCCCCTCCTCCTTTATTTAAGAAAACGTTTATAGTTTAGCTTTTTTATTTCCTCTTGTTGTCTTCAATGCTAAAATGGAGCTGTAACAAATCTACTTCTGGAGAAATTATTTCATTCCTTGTCATATTTTATTAATTCTCTGTTAGATATTTTACACTACAGTTCTTTTTCTGTGTAAGCAACTTATATTTATCTTGTCTTTCAGTACAGCAATTGGGATAAGATGCAAAGATGGTGTTGTCTTTGGAGTAGAAAAACTAGTTCTGTCCAAGCTTTATGAAGAGGGTTCCAATAAACGTCTCTTTAATGTCGATCGACATGTTGGAATGGTAAGGTGCTATTTAATTTTAGTTTTTCATAAATAGAAAGGGACCCCTCTCAAAAGTAGAAATCTATGAATCAGACAATCAATGATAAATAGATAAAGTAATATTAATGTTTCTGTGTACAGAGTTAGAAGTGCCAGTGGGTTTTTTGACCTGTTTTCTGTAGTTTATTCTTGATTGCACACACATATATAAATAAAATCCAAATTTAAAATAGAATTTTTGAGTCTGTTTTAAATTTTTGGAAATACTTTTCAGCATTCCAGTTGTTCAAACTTGAATGTAAACATAAACACAAGTGTTAAAGTGGTACTTTTTTTACACAGTTAACAAATAAGGTGTGTTAAGAGGAGAAGATGTTGCATACAAGATTCTTTTGTCAGCAGTGTGGGAGTCAGCTGAATTCTGTAAAGACTGGCTGATACATTACTGGCTAATCTGTAATAGTGATGTCAGGATGATATCAAGTAGTTGTTACTGTGTGACAGAAATGCCTGAAACTGTCTGCTGGTGACATCGTCAGTATCGGGCAGAGAGTTGGTTTTGCTTCTAATACAAGTAGTCATACAAACCAGGAAAAAATATAGTATATTGCCATGGTTGTCTTTTTGAAGTATTAGATGAAGTATTACAGTAAACAATACTTCATCTATAATATAAGTACTTATACTATGAAGTATTGTTTGGGTTAATGTAGTGATGGCAAGTCATAAGATACTATTTAATGTGAAGATAATTTTAGTTACTGACTTTTCCTAGAGAAAAAATTCTATACTGTATATATCAATATATAATCATACTGACGTGTTTTGAGCTTGCTAGCAAATGAATAGCTTCATTGAATTCACTTGTAGTAGTACATAGAATTCAGTAAAGATCACAGTTAAGTCACATAATTAGATTTTTGTACATTGGTTTTATTAGCAAGCTATTGCAAGGTATGTTTGGCCAAGCTGATGACAATTCTCATTTCAGGCAGTAGCGGGACTTCTGGCAGATGCTCGTTCTCTGGCAGACATAGCTAGAGAAGAGGCTTCTAACTTTAGATCTAACTATGGCTACGATATTCCACTGAAGGTAAGAAATTGGTGCCGTTCAGTCCAGTTTTCTGGCTTTCTTAGTCTTGACACAGAGAATTAAATTTTTTACTTGAAGTCTGCTGATTTCTGTAACTAAAGTTTTCATTTTTTTCTTTTTTCTCTCTTTTCCTCCCTAGCATCTTGCAGACAGAGTGGCTATGTATGTGCATGCATATACGCTATACAGTGCTGTCAGACCATTTGGTTGCAGGTAAGTCTTTCAAACATATCCTTATTTGTAAGGATCTTTTGTTTCACAGTTGTTGGAACTATTTAGGTTGTCTGAGGTCTTTTTTTTAAACTTGGAATTAGTAACCTACAATAAATCTCATAAACAGATTCCCTTCCCGTTTCTTTTTTTGTGTGTGTAAAACCTTAGGTGAAGAATTCACATTTGCATAACAGTACACCAAACTTCTACATAGATTGCCAGTTTGTTCCTGAATTTTAAAGTTGAAGGGTTGATGCTCTGTGACATCAGAAAGGCTGAAAGTCTGTGACAGTGACAAAAGCAGAACTTTCCTCTGCAATCATCCTGCTTGCCCTGGTAGCTAAAGAGTACGTTACAACTACTATGCAGTTCTAGTAGAAAGGGACTAATAAACTGAGATCTGTTCTGTAGTTACAGATAAGTAAAATGTTTCTGGCAACTTGCAGATGCTGGGCTGCCATGATAACACTAAACTGTTCAGGCAAATTGCTTAGCAGAATGTAGCAGGTTGGTTTTGCTCCAGGAAGAATGTAGGAAACCTGAGTTGGTGTAGTCTCTGTAGTTATGTGTGGGTTGGTAGAAGAAATGTTTCTAATTTCACTTTTCCCCTCCAGTTTCATGTTGGGGTCCTATGATGATGATGATGGTGCACAACTGTACATGATTGATCCATCAGGAGTTTCATACGTGAGTGTGTCAGAAATAATTCCATCTTGGCACAAGTTTCCCTTTTAAAAGTTCTAGTTAGGAAAATAGTAAGTGCCAGTCCAGAAGAGCTGTTAATTTTTTCTCCTTTTGCCTGGGAAGATCTCTGGTGAATCACTGCTTAAAATAAACAGAGCTGGGTTTTGCTCATTTGCATGTCTACGTTAAACACATGTTGTGTATTTCTTAGAAGTACAGTCTCTGAGAGACTAGTTTTAAAGCTTGTTTCAGAAATTTGGGAGTTCATTCCACCTGGCTATATCCAATGAAAATTCCCATGCACTGCCCAAAAAGGGCAAGTATTGTAGTGATACCCTAATTCGCAAAATATTTCAGGTAAGAGAGAGCTTAGATAAGAGAGGGCTGCTACTCTGACGCTGGCTGCTTAACAGCAAGTCAAATCAAAATAGATACTTTTGTTAGTTGTTGTTAGTGCTGTGTCTTCAGCTGTGTATTACACACAGGATGATGTACACTCATACTGTTCTGAGTTTTTCATTCTCTTTCAATATATCCAATACCATAGCTGTTGAGGGAAACAGAAATGCTTAATTTTTATGTGCGTACACTTCAATATATTTTCATGGTAGGTGGGTTTGGGGTTTTGATCCTGTAGAACTTCTTTAATTCTCGTTTGCTCTTCCATTTACTGTAATAACAATTACAAAATTACCTATTTCAACAAATTGGGCAGATACGTGTTCGTCCAGGAACTCCTGAGCACTTTTATATCAACAGTGGTAGTACTTAATCTAGTAATTGGGTTTTATTCAACAATTTGGGAATGTGCCCTGACTGAGAACAATGCCAAGGTGTGCGGTTATTAGCCTCTTGCGATGTAAGTAGGGTGGGGCTTGTCATACGCTAAGTGGCAGTAAGAACTGTAGAGGGCTTAGTATTTAATTAACGTTGCTTTTTTTTTTTTTTTTTTAGGGTTATTGGGGGTGTGCCATTGGTAAAGCCAGGCAGGCTGCAAAAACAGAGATAGAAAAACTTCAGGTATGATGTTACAGTTTTGTTGTGCTGTTTAAAGACAAATATTACTAGCTTATTATGTTACCTTTTTGAATGCCTAAAATACATAAAATACAGGAGAAGCAGACGGAATATTCTCTTGTATAGTCTAGGATAATACTGCCTCTCTAATAGCAGTATTTCTCAAGTCTTGCCCCTGGGCAATGGCTAGTCCATAGGGAGCGCAGGTTGTTCAACGCGGGAAGCATAAACAGACGCTCCCATGCATGCCAGGGAGCAAAGTAACTGAATGAATATAAAAGTCTAAATAAGTTTTTAGTTGTGAATGAAAATCTTAGGGCAGCATTGTACAGGGCGGTATATTTATTTATTTTCCAAAGGTTTTAGATGATCCTTTTGTTTAAAAAGTTGAAAAAAGCCGGTCTGGTTAAGGAAAATGGGTGGAACTGCAGACTGCTGAATGGCCACTGGAATATTATGACTCTGAAAATGTAATGGAGAAAAATAAAATCCTTGCTGGGTAAGACAGTGTTTCCCAGCTGGCTAGTGTTGAGGTATTGCCTTTTGTCAAAATATGTGTTCAACTAGCTTGTTGCTGAACACCTCTTAAAACATCTTTACATGTCTGATGAAAAGGACTTCAATGCTGTGAAGGGTAGGAAGAATGCAACTATGTGGCACACCGTCGTTGTTACAAAAAGGAGCTGCTTCTGTTCAGCATTTCCTGCTTGCAGAATACTTGTGCAGTGTTACAGGAAAGTTCTGTGACTGCACGGAGTTGTTGTTTTGTAGCCTTCTGAAGGAGCATGTGAACAGTTGGCTGTGTAAAACTAGCCTGCGTGGAGAAGACTACCGAAATACACTGAAGTGTGCCTTAAGCTGATTTAGAATGATGTCACAATCGTACAAGACGTCTGTCCGTCTCTTGTTTTTTAGTATCTGACACCCTTGGAATTCGAGACAATTAACATGGGACATCCCTACTCCTGGTCTGTCTCATGTAGTTGGTACTTTATACTCTGCTTGCATCTTATTTATGGTTTTGGTCTGCAGAAGTACATCACAGCTGTTCATGGAAAGGTTTAGACTTCATATGGTTGTCATGCTTTTAAGAATAGTCTGTTGATGGTCCTGCAGCACCGTAACTGAGAAGTTACAGGAGAAATGACGATGTTCCTAGACTTGCTTCATTCAGTCTTGAATCTGGTCAGGTGCTTGAATAGCAAATCAGAAGTAGGAAGCCTACAAGAGCATCTAATCTTGATACAGGAATCTTGGTGTCTAAGAAATCATAATTTCAATTTCAATGTGTGCAAATTGGCCGAAAGATAATGTTGGGTAACGTAATCTAGCCCAAAAATTTAATTTTCAGTGCAGTACTCAGATTTTCAAAAATTAAAAAAAAAAGCACTTTTTTTTAATTGACTGAGTTTTTGTACAGCTAGTAAGTGTGTGTATTGCTTGAACTTTACAGTAAAGCCTGTAAAATTTAGTACATGGGAACAGTGGTGTGCCATAGGGCCTAATTGCATTTATCTATCTAAGGGCTTGTTTGCAGAATGTCTTCAGTAATGCATATGATCTTGTCACAGCAATGTGAAGCAAGTCCAGTCTTGCATGCTGATGCTTTTTGTTAACCGTAGACTGGGCAGGTTTCCAGGTCAGACTTAATTTTGACAAGATGAATTTGTCAAAACTGAAACAGAAAAAAGACAAAAGCACAAAAGCTTTTGTGGGGTGATACTGCCTACAGTAGCCTGTCAACTAAGGTTTGTTCCTGTGGAAGAGGGGACTACAGGTGGAAAGCAAGAGGCAAGCAGGTAGTAAAAACTTTAAACCCGCCTTACAGGTACTGCAGAGCAGATACTGTATCTGGGAGGGGACACAGTATGCGAAACCCTCCTGTGTAGCTGAGGGTGCAAGCAGGAAACACTGCATTGATCACATCTGTTGCATCTTATGCAAATGTTGGCTATCTTCAGCTGTGGGAAAACTCGTAGTTGTGTGGAGAGTACTTGAATCCCTTAATTTCTTCTACAGTGCTTCTTGTGCAGCTCTGATGCTATGTACAACTTTGATACATGGACATAATCATAATTAAGTCCTGTGATTAAACTATTACAGTGTTTACTCTCATTACCTGCAGAATTAACTTGTCTGTGGTGAGGAAAAGATAATGGTAAAAAATAAATCTACTTCAGTTTTTCTCTCTTGTAAATACATGTGATAGTAGCAGACCTCTGGGTTTTCCCATTTCACTGCTAACTCTTACATGCATAAATACACATAGTAATTTAAATATTTGTGTGACACAAGTTATATTTGTACACAGCAGCCAGTTCTGTGTGTGTCATGGATCGAGTGTACAAATGTAAGTGCTGGGGCAATGGGTCTCTGTTTAGGAAACATTTTGGGATGGGACTGTGATGGCATGTCTGTCTAACCAGGCATGGGCATTTCTTCTCTGTCCCGTTGCTTCCATGGGTGTGCGCTTCACCCCAGAAGGTGCTGTGACAACTCAGCATGAACAAAAGACTGTTGTCATCTTAATTCCTTCACCAGTGTCTGAAAACTAGCTTCCCTGCTACGGGCTTGAAAACACTTTGAGAATTGGAAGAGATGGTAAATGATATGTAATTAATGGTTTACATTCTAAGCTCCGTGTAAATAGCGTGAGGGGAGAAATGCTAAATTATTTTGAAATTTAAAATAATTTTATGCTAGGAAAGGTGTCAGTAAAATGTGTAATGTATCGGACTATTTTGTGACTAATGGCCCATTGGTTTCAATGAATAATGCCAGGTACATTCTTGTGAGTGCAGTGTCAAAGGCTGGTGTCTGTCTGGTTTGTGCAGATGAAACCTTGAGAAAGTAAATGAGGCTGTTCTTGTTTCAACCCTGAATTAATGAAATATAGTAGAATATATTACTAGTACATAGTCCAGAAGAGTTGAATGGCAAGAGATTTGACCTACAAAACATAAGTTTATTATGTCATGGAAATTGGCATGAGACTTTGTTTTGATTAACTCAAACTCTCATAAATCTATGATATCACAGTGAGAAAATGTAAAATGAGATGCCAATACCTTGCTCAGGCATGCAGTTGGTTGTTAACCCTGGAACAATATTCCTCTCTTAGGGCATTACTTAAAAGTCAAAATTGCTTGCATAAAATGTTGGTAAGACTGAAAGTATTACTATACTACCTAGAAAGAATATGAATATTTTACGTGAAAATATGGTGCCTCCCCCATATTGATAAGAAAGCATTTAAGAACAAGTCAAGCTTTTACAATGCTAAGGTTCATCTGTTCAACTAGGCTTCCAGCTGATGAGTGCTTTAAACTGGGGAAGTTTCCATGTAACAGTTTTTCTGATAGAATCTTTCAGTTGTAGAATTCTTCACTAGAAGAATAATAGGCTGAAAGATGCAGCGTAGAGAATAAATTTGGTTCTAGGCTTTTTGTCACTCTTATCACCACTGAACAGTAAGCTCCCTAGGCATGTGCACTGCCACTCGTGTTCTGGCCTTGTGGAAATGGAAAAAAGTATCTTCTCTTATACTGTGTATTTTTTTTTTGTCTACAGATGAAGGAAATGACCTGCCGTGATGTTGTTAAAGAGGTTGCAAAAATGTAAGTTTCCAACTCAACAAAAAATCCGTATTGGTGAGCTTGCTGTGGTTTCAAACTGAAGCTATTCCTTTTAAATTGGGTACCAGGTTTCACTTCTACTAGAGGAGTGCTCATGCTCTCTCTAGTATTGTCTTCTAGTAATACTTTTTAGCTTCCTGTGTGATGGGATAAGCTACTCAGTACTGAAAAATGCCAAAGGATGTGAAAAATACGCCTTTTGATCTCATCTGCTACTTTTTATAGGTGCATCTTGTAGCAGCAGTGGATTAAAGGTTAAACTGTCTGAATACAGTCACTGGTTTTAAAATACATAAACCAGGTGAGAAATGGGAGAAACTCCTTGGTGTCCCTATTCTACGTAAGCGCTGTACACTTTGTTGCACAGACTGAACTATCAACTTATGCTTCAGACATTAAGTGGCAGTCCAGAAATGAAGCTGAGGTCTTTGACGCAACCTTCCTATTTGTGTAAAGAAAGACTCAAGTGCCTAGGAAAGAAGCAAAGTGTAACTCCTTGTTTAAGGATATATGTAGGGTATAGCTGGTCTCATTTCAATGACAAAGCTTGATACACATGAAAAGACTGGAAATATTTAATTTGCTATTTACTGATGTAATTTAGGGCAACACATCGGTGATATAATTGCCTGTAGTCACTAATACAATCCCACAAACTCTGTGTGAGGATAGTGTATTTGCAGGGAAAAAAGGTACCATTCAGTAAGTCCTGTACTTGGGGGGGGGGGGGGGTGGGCGGAGATACTGGGAAGAGAAAAAACTTTATGCTAGGTAGAGCATGAATTGGCCAGTAGTGAACTATCTTGAAAATACTTGTTGAATTATTATCTCTTCAAACAAATACAAGTATCCTTTCAGGTATCT
Organism: Phaethon lepturus; assembly: GCF_000687285.1. Classification (NCBI taxonomy): domain Eukaryota; kingdom Metazoa; phylum Chordata; class Aves; order Phaethontiformes; family Phaethontidae; genus Phaethon; species Phaethon lepturus. The sequence continues at coordinate 15,831 of NW_010537138.1, read as the reverse complement.
AAACCACTTCATTTTAATGCTTTAGGGACATCTTCTGTGCTTGTCACAAGTTTAATCTGCAGCTGCAAAACTGTAACCTCCATAATTTTATGGCTATTACTTAGAAGTTTATAAAGAAGTAATAAATATGCTTCTGTCACTGGTGGTGTAGCATGTGAGCTTATTTCAGAGTTTGTGTCTGAAGCTGTTTGTGTCTGGCAGCAGCTAAAGGAAAGAATTTGTGTGATCTGTGTTCTTAAAACCTAAAAAGGTCCCCAAAGCAGTTCTAAAATGACACAAATAAAGCATAGACTTTCAAAGAATGCAGAGACTTCTGTTCTTTAATTCTGCTCAGCTCAAAATTTAACAGCAGCTCTAGGTACACTTCTGTTTTTCAGGTAAAATTCAGCTCCTTAGTAGCATTTAGCAAAGATTTTAATCACTTTTTTTAAACCCTAAAATACTAGCCTGAGTCCCGAGTAATGCTTACTTCAAGAGCTTGTAATGGCACACTTTGTTACAAAAGGCTTGTAACCACCTGAACAGATAAGGAAGGCCTATAGATCATCTTAGGCAATGATCAGTAAGTCCAGTCTAACAGTGAAGGAATGGTGTCAGAAGAACATAAGCATATAGTGGTACTTCCCTGGACACCAGTGTTAACTTTGTTCTTTATATTTGTTTCACCATACTTTTATCAAACTTTAATTGGAAGTATTTAGTGTGGTGTGGAAGGTATCCTTCCTTCTTCCACTGTCTCCAAGCTTTCCATGGTGGCTACAAATAGCTGGTATTTTTCAGCTTTTGACTTAATACTTTCTGAAGCAAACTAGGGAACACAACCTTCTGACCAAGTGAAGCCACATGCTATTTTAAGTTTTATTATCGTTTTATGTCTCAACTCAATTGTTATAGTTTGTTTACACATTCTGCCACTGAGGACCAAATACTATGATGCAGTCAAATTAGTACTGCTATGATAGTGTAACATTTTTATCTCTCAGACTAAGGAGTGATTTTACTAGTCTGGATGGTACTGCGTATGCTGCAATTCCACATATAGTTTAAATTCCAATTATCATCGTGTTTGCCATAAGCATGGTGGTCTGTATAGAGATCTATATACAGGCTTCTAATTAGACACAAGGTACTATGGTGTTGGGATTTTGCCTAAGGATAAACTGAAATAAGATTTACAGGAGAAATATAGGACACTCCTAACTGTACTATAACTAATCTAACAGAAGTAGGCAATGATGACATAGCCTTGGTTCTACAGTATTTCAATCTTAATGTTTGTCCTAATTAGGATAACTTGAGCATCTCAACCTGCATCCTAGCTGTAATCAGTCAATATAGTTATACTAGCAATTAAGCCTGGATCTCTGATGGTTTTTTGGTATGTGTGTGTGTGGGCAGGAAAGAAAGCATGGGGAGAGCTTCTATTACCATAAGTAGAGTACTTCAACAGAAGAAATCTGTGAAAGGAAGAATGTATATTTAGCCTGTTGATCAATCTGTTCTAATCTGTACTTTCTCTGTTCCTTCCAGAATCTACATAGTTCATGATGAAGTAAAGGATAAAGCTTTTGAGCTGGAACTCAGCTGGGTTGGAGAAAGTAATGCATTTCTGTAATTTCTATAAATACTATAGAAAATTTACAACTTCCTGTAACTGCAGTAAAAATATTGCTTCTGAACTTCACTCTGTATGTCCAGGTCTTTGTGTGAATTCTACTTAAGATGTACTCTTTTTATTGGCAGTAACCAACGGAAAACACGAAATTGTTCCCAAAGACATCAGGGAAGAAGCAGAAAAATATGCCAAGGTAAGGTCTGATTTCAGTGTCATCCCAGTGCTTCACTTGACAAGTCTAGAGTAGAAGGAGCTAACTGAAGGTTAGGCATCTACTGTTGTGGTGACTGGAAAATGTAGACAAATCACTTAAATCATGTTATTCTGAAGGGAGAATAGCGAAGTTTACAATGTAATCCAGTGTTAGTTCTTGCTTCAAAAGCCAGTGTAATCCAGCAGGCTTGCACAGGTGGTGTGCTTCTCCTTCAAAAGTAAATGTATTAACTTTTCCACAGTGGTGTAAGTGAGTAGGAGAGGTAGTATGTCATGGTGCCTAGAACAGGTTTTTAAAGATAACCAGCTGGAGAAAGTTTGCATTTCCAGCATTCCAGCATTTATCAGCTTTGAATTTGTTTTGAAAGTAATGATGGTACTCAGTATTACCTCCTAGAGATAGGAACTAGCCTGCTGAATACAAGGCTTTGGACAGAATGAGAGGACTGTAAAGCTAGAGCAAAACTGATTTTGCTTATTACAGGCCGAATTATAAGACAAGTGTTAAACTATTTTTTTAATTAAATTTTTTTTTAAATAGGAATCTTTGAAAGAGGAAGATGAATCAGATGATGACAATATGTAACACATTGTTACTTCAAGACAAGTTCAACTTTTCTTAACTTAGAACAGGTTTGTTTATAATGTATTAAGCATGGGATGCTATTATGTACTTGTTGGAAGAAACTGAGTGACCAACTTGCACTAATAAATTTTCCATTTTACTGTCTGTTAGCTTTTATTTCAAAAGAGTATAGGGCAGCATCGTCAAGAAGCAACTGTAATCTGTATCAAAACAGATTTTAAGAAGGAAAGGTATCAGGCTGGTGTTGCTTCCTGTTACTACAGCACTCTTGAGCCAGGCCAGGTACAGAAAAAAAACCTGCTTAAAAATTTGACAAGTCTTTTGTTTATACTGCAGAATTTAGTATTAAAAACTAGTACTTGGTTATTCCTTGATTAACCAGTACCATGATTTGCAGTCCATTTGTAGCCACAGTCTGTGCTTGCTCTTGGCAGAACAGATGAGAACATACCTAACTGTAAAACAGCTGGTTACAGGTTGAGGTGAGGTGCACAGCTGACAACTCCAAACAGCCTACGTAACAAGCAAGGGTTCAGGAAAAGGAATTTTCATGTGAAGTATTAAGTCTAGGCACAGTTGGAAAAAATAAAAACTAATTCAGCTTAAAATAGTGCTTAAGTTCTGAAGCTGAGAGATCTATTAAGCGACGTAACTGGAATTAATGCTTGAAGAGCTAAACTATTTTTAAACAGTTTCATTCATGTGTAGTTTCTTAAATCACTTTTGAATTAACTTTATCGATTACTGACCTTCACAGAAGTTGAACAGAAGCTTTCCTGCTTGCTTTCCCCACTTCCCAGGAAAAAAGCCTGTCTTTCAAAACTTTGAAGTGACTGGAATAGATAAGGTAACAAACCATTCTGTTCACTGCCTTAAAATTCAGTTAAAATTGAAGTCTTGTTTGTACATGTAGTTAAAATTCTTAATCTAAAATGCATACTCTTCTAATGAACAAACTCCTCAGCTTTAGTACTACACACTAATGATCACTAGCCCTTAGAACAAAATGGTTTGTTTTAATAAACCTTTGCAGGTTTATTTTTTTATACAGTTTTTTTCCTTTTGAAAAAACACCTGGCCTTCTACTCTCTCTTTCCCAATGAGATTACAAGATATGGGCTGTACTTCCTTTTTGTGACAAGGGGAAGTCAATAGAGATAGATGGGCCCATCTTGATACTCAGACTGGCTCAGGCTTAACCCTTAGCTGGAGTCAAGCTACCTGAGCTCTTGCCTCTGCAGCTGGACATGGCTTTCAAAGGCTGCTGGAACTCTTGAACAGGCCTGACTGAGCCTGTGTTAATCATGACTGTGACAGACAACCTCCTTTTGTGTCTCCTCCTGAGGCAATAGTACAGCAGTTACACTGAGTCAGCCTTTGGTCCTGTGTTGCATTTCTCCAAATTGAATCAGTTTACTGCTGATGCAGCTGTTTGAGTCATTAGTGAGTGCCAGTCAGGAAACTCTCATCAGCACTCTAAGTGTTAGCTGAGGGCTGATCTTTCTCACTGTGTATGACAGCAGAGAGATTCTACTCGATTCTCTTCACTTTGTCTTTATTCTATACCTAAAGTGATACCAACAAACTGTTAAATGGAAATTAAAAACCACCCTCATGTGTGGTTACACACATCCATCCAATCCTTTCAGTGACAGCTGTTCAGAATTGGGGACAGGAAGTATTACAACAAGTTACACAAGTCAGGTTTCAGGGTTAAGTGTGAAGAGCAAGATCAGCTGTGTATACTTACAAGATAAAGTGGAAGGAAGATGTTCTACAATATGTGAAAAGAACCACCCACTATGCTTATTCAGAATTTCCAGGTTGTCATGTTCTCTAATAAGTAGCTGTCTAAAAAGCTCCTTTGAAGAACCATGCTCTTGATTTTTTGCTTGTTGTAGAAAGGTGCAAAGTCGATGAGAAGCAACTCAAGAATATGTGCATTTTGCAGTAGATAGTAGTATGTACAAAGTGCTGCATAGCAGTTCCACCTATCACAGCAAGATTTAATTAAACAATACCAAAGTCACCATTTACTGTCACATTCTTTTCCAAATTAAGTAACTAAGTTACCAGAATATAGGCTCAACCTCTTTATGAGAATTGATCTTTTTCTGTGTTAAAGACAAAAAATAATCTAGTATTTCCATTGACTGCAGATGGGGAAAGAGGGGAAAAAAGTAAGCATTAGAAGGTAGGGAAAAAAATATTTGCATTTATTCAGGAGAGGACAGTTAAGGAGGAAAAGAGCAGAAAAATACAAAATAAGCTATTTTAGTATTGAAATTTCCCTTAACTTTAGAAACAGAAAGCTAGCAGGCTTCTGTTTGATCTGAAGTCAAGCTTTGCTAGGGCCCAGGGAACGTTAGAAGAGATTTCTAGTCCAGAAG
>NW_010537138.1:0-10996 GCF_000687285.1 Phaethon lepturus | reverse complement strand
AGCAGGAAAACTACTGCTGCGCCCCCCCGCCCAAGCTTTTTTGGTAGCCTTAACCTAGTTGCAGGAGAAGTTCCAACGGGGATAACCAATGAGACAACCACATTGCATTTAACAAGTAACTTACTAATTCAAAGCCAGTTACTTAAGAATGCTTAATTATACATTTGTGCAGTAGCTATCATAATGTTTCACTAATTTAATCCACACCTGATAGCAAAATTTATTAGTTTCATTTGGCCTACTGAGAATTAGTATTTACTTGTTGCTGTGTCAAACAGTGCAAGTTGAGGAGAGGAAGAAGTCTTCCAAGAAGGAGGAAGTGGTTTAAGTAGCTACTCAAGGCAACACTGACCACATAAAGACTTAAAAATGCAGTGTGACAGCACAACATCATTAAACTTTGATTAAATGTTGAAGGCCATGTGGGGTTTTTTCCTAAATATTTAGAGCTGTCTGAGGCAAATCACTTGGTGAAAGCTAAGCTCCAGAAGGGCTTGAGCTGGATCTGACATTATTATTTAATTGAGGACTAGATCTGTTACAGAACAGGATAAAAGAATATTAAATCTCACTTAAAAGCAGCTTACTTTTAGTAGAGGCTTTGTTTTAAATACAGGACTAGGGAAAAAAAAAATTAACCTAGCTCTCTTGTAGGTACTCCCTTACCCTCCAGTCTTAAACAAAATCTAGGAGGAAAAGTTTGATTTAAGCCCAGAGGACAACAACTGATCAGGTAGCTAGAACAAAGATTTGAAAGCTTCCACCAGTCAGTCTCCTGTAGCTTCAGCTGTGAGGCATAGCTGGAGAAAGTATGTATGCTCAGTCTGAGGAATGGAAGGTCTAGAAGAGCTGTTTCTTGAGACAAAGGATATCACATGCACCTACTTAAATCTTACTACTTTTGAGTAAGCTCCCTGAGAGCAGTGAGTCTTGTCACATGCCAAGGCACTAGGGCAGCCCAGCTGGCTGACAACACATGCAGGCCCAGTATGACAGACCTAACAGTCAAGTCTGTGACAGTGTCCTGGTGTCAGCTGGGATAGAGTTAATTTTTTTCCATAGCAGCTTGTATGAGCCTATGTTTTGGATGTGGGATAAAAATAATGATAACACACCAATGTTTTGGGTTGTTGCTAAGCAGTCAAGGACTGTCCAGTTTCTCATGCTGGCCTGCCAGTGAGAAGGCTGGGGGTGCAGGGGGAAGCTGGGAAGAGGCACAGCCAGGACAGCTGACCCACACTGGACAGAGGGATATTCTATACCATACGATGTCATGCTCAGTATGTAGAGCTGGGGAAGAAGGAAGGAGGGAACATTCAGAGTGATGGCATTTTGCTTCCCAAGTAACCATTACCCATGATGGAACTCCACTTTCCTGGAGATGGCTGAACACCTGCCTGCCAGGGGGGAGTGATAAATGAATTCCGTGCTTTGCATGGCTTTTGCTTTACCTATTAAACTCTCTTTTCTTTATCTCAACCCACAAGTTTCTTTCACTTTTACTCTTCCAATTCTCTCCCCCATCCTGCTTGGGGGGGCATGGAGAGAGCCAGCAGCTGTGTGGGGCTTAGTTGCCAGCTGGGGTTAAACCACAACAGAGAGTGACCTCTGAAGGCTCCCAGAACCAGCCTTCAGCAGCAGAGGCAGCACCCTTTCCTACAAAAGCAGGGCTTGGAGCCCCTTCCCTAAAATTAAAATTAGCTTTTATAATTGGCTTGGAAAAGGTCAATTATAGCTTTGGTGTAACACTGAAATGTGAAAATGCATTGCAAGGCTAACAAAGGGGCAGGGTAAAAATTTGTGAATTGGAGACTTAAGCAAGAGGTGATTCTAAACAATCTCATTTTGATTTATTTCTGCCCAAAGCACTGGGAAGTTTCAGTTCTAAAGATATCAGAAAAGCATAATTAATTAGCCTATACCAAGCAGCACTTCTTGCTTCAGGCTCCACAAGTAACCTACTTAGTCCAGACTCTGGCCATTTATGGGAATACACAATACAGCAGAAAGTCAAATACCCACTTGGAATGCATAACTGTAGTTCTTGCCATGCTGTAACACTTTAAGCTCAGAGTTTTAATGGCATATTCTATTGCTCAAGACCCAAAGCACATGCTTTAACAGAACACCAGAAAGGACTGTAATCGCTTAGCTTAAATTCATCCCTCCACCAAGGAGTATTTTAGAAGTTCATAGAATCAACAATGACTCAAGAGCAGGCTGTACAGGAAGATGCTTCCTCTCCCTTTACATCTCATACATCCACTGACTGTTACTCAGCACCTGCTGAATCACTACTCTGATATTTAACAAGACTAGGTATGTCACATTCCCTGTCATAATTATTTAGTCAGCAAGTCCACATGCAGAAGCCTTGTCCAAGAGAATTAAGGGGACTATGGTGAACTGCAGGTGACAAAAAAATCAGTATCTAGTTTACTTACATACATCTCTGGGACTGCACCAGGGCAGATTTTAGAGTATGCAACTGGACTTGCAGAGTTCAAAAATCAGGTTTAGGCTATTTCACCAGGATAATAAATTTTCATTTCATTCATACTACCTTTACATGGCCATAACAATTACTGGTTTGGATAATATCTTCATTACTACTGACTAGTATTGCTGATAAAATCATGGCACAATTGAGCTGTTAGAAGCTCACAGAAGTAACCCATACGTATAATTTGCTGTGTGGCAGATAGATACCCATAAGGGCATCTCCAACAGAAATACTACCAATGTGTATTTGGTGCTCTCAGAGAAGAAACATTTCAAACAGTTTGTCTCATGCAGATCTGAAGTGTACCAAGCATCAGGTCATTTGTTATTTCCTTCTCATCACCAAAAATAGCTTGATGGCCTGAGGTTAACAGCACCACATGCTGAAAGTGTGACTCTCCATACAGATGCAATACTGCTTGGGATGCTCTCTGGCTATATAGCCCAAGTCACCCTTAAGGAAGGGGATTTGGAATAACTACCTATGTTGTTTCGCAAGTCTCTTCCTTAAGATAAAACTGTAACCATAGAAGGGAACACAAAACAGTGAATTCAGCGATGCTTCTTAAGCATTTATCAGCTGGAAGATAATCAGGACCTTAAAATAAAGTGCAGAGTTTAAAGATTCTGAAGAGAAAAATAGTATTAGTTGTCATGACAATTTTGATACTATAATAGCACCAAAAATACAGCACAGAGACTGCTCTCTCCCCCTCATTTTCTTCCTTCGTATGCCTATAAGACAAGGACTAGCTCTTCACCCACCCACCAGTTTTTCAAGTTACATGCAGCAAGGAAGTTACTTTTACTTAAGAACTGAGAGCTATTTTGAGACACCAACTGCTTGTAACTTTCCACCACAGAAGATCTTGCTATCTATTGTGTCTTTTTAGAGTTGCAGAAAACAGGTGGTAGAAGAGGTAAGAGTGTAACCTTACTGTTTGTCCCGTAAATACATTCTAGTATTTGAGAACCTGGGATCTACAACGAAGCTCAAACCAAGTCTCCTGTTTCCAGATGGGCTAAACAACCACTGTGCAGTGGTGTTTCATCTTCAGTACACTGCTATTAAAGGACTCTGAAACAGTTGTTTAAAAATGGTCCTTACAAGTTGCTGTGCCAACCAAAAATGGACAACTAGAATAAAGCAGGCAGCAGCATCACATAGCTTAAAGTCCAAACATGTGCATATAACGAGATACAGGAAAAACTTAAGTCTCCCCTACAGAACTACACACTGAAAATACCATTTTAGGTGACATGGTAAGAGAAGTCAAGAAAGAGTTTAGAAAAAACATGGGGTGGTTTATTGCTGCATAAAGTAAGATATCATTTGGTACTGCCTGCATATCCAAAATACATTCGTTATGATTCCAATTTCAGCAGATTAACAGTAAGTATAATTATAGTAAATTCACACAGAATTCAATACATTTCAAATGCATGCATACACAAAACCCAAAAACTCACCCAAGTGATGCCCCAAATCTTTGAAAGTTAAGTTTTTCTTGTTTGCAGGGCTTTCAGAAATGCAGGAATGCTACTTTCATTTTTTCGGGGAAGGACAGAGACCTGTTACTGCATTCACAGGTGTCAAGAGCAGCAAAGGAAGTGCTAAATGACTTTAACAGAATGCTTATGTAAAGCTCAATTTCAGCTCTAATTCTAGGTGTTTCCACAGTCTACAAAGCACACCACTTGAGAGGCTATTTTTCCCAAATACTTTTCTATATACATCATCAATAGAAAAAAAATCTGAAATACTATTTTAGGAGGCAGAATCAAAATGTGTTTCCCATCAGTTGGTTTAACAAGCAACTACTTCCCCCAGCCAAATGCTTGTTTCTACACTCATACCAGTTTGTCCCCTGTTGTGCTGCTTGCAAGGAGATCACTCCCACACTAATAAAAGATCTTTCATTGATGCAGAATAACTAAAGTCTCCAAAAAAGACATGTATTTTGTTCTTTCAGAGTTGTGGATGCCACACAACACAGCTCATCTCAGTCGTTCTGTTTACAGCTGTACTGATGTAACTAATGGAGTGACAGACTACACAGAAAAGAACTGCAGGAGAAAGCATATCCCTGAAGGTACAAACCTCCTGCAAACAGTACAGTCTTGCAATTAATTCACAGGTTAAGTGTGCATTACACAGTGTTGATTGGTCAGGTAACTCCCTGGCCATCTGAAAATTAACTACTTGTAGTAACAACCTCCAAACAATATACACAAATAAAAAGTATCTTCTGAAAAATGCAGCTACGTAGGAATTAAGAATTTAATCACTGGCTAAACTGTAGATTCTCACTAACAGCAGCTACTTACAGATAAAAACATTTAATTCAAAAGATTGACGGCATTAATACTTTTAAAAAAGAATCAATACTGACCAACTGCAGTCTTGTTAGCTGAGGCTGAAAAGTAAGTTAACCCTAAGTCATTAAAGTACTTTGGACAAGCAAAAGCCCTGGAAAAAAGGCCACGTAACCACTGCCCTCCCAAGCTTTCTTTTACTGAACAACCATGCTTTGCAGAAGCAGTTCTTGCTGCTTTGTGCTAGGCTGCACACTACTAGTGGCATACACATTGTGTTCTGGAGACTAGTTACAAGGAAAGACCATGCATCTACAGCCCCAATTCGGTTGGATTGTGTTGCTCTACAACCCCCATCTGTAAAAATCTGTCATTTTAATCAACAGCTTATCAGTGCTGACAAGCTTGAGTGACACCCATGCTAGCTGGTAGACCACGTCCGAGGACTCACCATCAGTATCAGAACCCTATTTTTTATTTCTGCAAGTATGGAAAAATATATTTTAGTAAAAATCCAAACTGAGCAAGCCACTTACCAGTGTCTGAAAAAGCTTGTTTATATGAGAACTTCGCTCTTAACAGCTTTATTTCCTTCTTGTACTTTTTAACATGTCTACTTCTGCAGCAAGAAGTCTTATCGGGAAGGGGGTGGGGGGAAAAAAGCCTTCCAAGATATAAACTAACAACAGGTAGCACAAGCAAGGAAGATTCTTACTTCAGATTGACCATGACAGATCACTCAAAACTACTTCGGAAAACCAAGAAAACCTTGCATCTACTAACACAGGTACTGAGAAATTAATCCAACTAGAGTTAGTTCTCTACCAAAGTGAAACAAGAGCCTGCTTCAGCTCTAACATCAGCAGCAATCGACATCTTAGAAATGAATAGCACTGGACACCTATTCAGTGTATTTACTCCCAGTCTGGTATCACAAAAACCTGGAAAAGTGACCACAATGTTCCTCCAAAGTAGGTATCAGAGGTTAAATATTTAAGGAGGAATACCTTCTACTTCAGAAGCTTAACTTACTCAAAAGATTGCAGTAAAGTTCTTTAAATACAACATGCAACCTCATTTAAATGCTAAAACTTTAAAAGACTTCCTCCTGTTAGTTTTCATAGCAATGAAATAGGTAATTGCCACTCCCAAAAACACACAGGTTTTGCATTCAAGTTCTACCTTGTATGTTTGATTTAGATGGGATGTTACTCAAGCAGTAGTATTTATAAACAAGATTTGACTCTGTTAGGAAGAATACAGACTATTTAGAGATTCAGATGCAAGTTTAAATGTTTTCAACTTAAAGTTGAAAGTTTTTCAACTTTCAACTGAAACCAGATTTGCTCTGTAACCTAGTAACTGACTGTATTTACAGTGAAAACCACTCCCCCAATCCTGTAGAAAAATCACCTCTTCTCACCTTGGAAGATCAGAACTTCCAGAGATAGAATGTTTACATCAGTAGTAATGACTACAGCTCAGAAGCCAGGAAAAAGCGCTGCATGCTGTAGAGATAATTTGGAAGGCAGTTAAAAAGTATAGAGTTTTAAAGTTTACAATATTGGAATGGCTGAACATAGCCCATATATGTACATGCACAGGATACATTTCTAGTACTAACTAGTATCTTGTGCCCTGTCACAAAAAAAACTTAGTCATAAAGCCTGAAACAGAAGGTTTGATTGCTCACTAATGACAGGTAGATCTAATTCTCCGCTTTTACTGCTGGCATTCAGAGACAAACTGTTATTTTGAAAAATATATAAGGATGCTCTCCTTCAGCAGTCACGTAAGTAACATTATTGCCCGGAACAGTAACTAAATCCTCATTTGTCTTCAAGCATCTACTTTAAGTTTTGAAAGACAGGCTGATCAGTTGATTGCAGATGATGACAACTTAAGTCCTTTGCCATATCTAAATTAAAGCTGCTGTACAAATCTTCAGCTTCTCTGTAGTGCTGTGAGCTATTGTTTTGCAACACTGCATGACTTCCCCAGTGTAATAGCCTCACTATTGTCAAAATGTGACCTTGTAGTCCTTAGAAATAATACAAGAAATTAAGTGGATTTGTAATCAAATTCTGCATCTTGCATCCCTTTGCTAGGCAACAGAAGAGAAATTATATATTCAGATAATTTAACAACACATGACAAAACATGCAAAAACTGGCTTTAGAATCTAGTCTAAGTAAAGCCTGGCAATGGGCACCCTTCTTCCATAGTTGCTAAATTAGCTAACATTAACATTCAATACAAATATGTTAGCTATCATAATAGAAAATTACATACCAGAAAGAATAAAAATAATTTCTTACAACACAGCTCTTATTCTGTCCAAACACAAGATTATCAAATCAGTCTTAAAAAAAGGAACATTTTACATTTGGAATTAAAAGATTGCATGATACCTGCCAAAATACCCCCACACAGCTAACAGGCCAGGATGAAAGCTGCAGTTACATCAGTCGAGAACGAAAACCTCTCCTCTTGGTGCTAGGCTGCTAATAACACAGATCAGGTAACGCATCACTGATTTCTGCACACATTTTGTTAACAGACAGGATTGTAGTTAAGAACTGCAGCCACAAAGCACAACAAAGTCTGGACATAGTTTATTTAGTAAAAATGGGACTACTTCTCCCTGGAGATCTCTGAAGCTGCTAAGAGCTACTCTGAAAAGCTGAGCACATAACATCGTTTTACCAGTGTTACTGATAAAAGCAACTACAAAGTGAGTATTACTGTTAGCTGCAGAGCTAACAGGAACCCCAATTCTCAGATTTTTCTCACACAAAGTACTGTGTCACAAATATTTAAGATTATTCACATCCAGAAGAGATACTGCATTGCTGCAAGACATACCCATACGAGATTCAAGAGACCACTACTAAACTTCAGTGGCTGTAATGCACTAATTCAGGCTTCCTAAGGGCTGCTAAACTTTGTGTCTTCTCCAGCATTCACAATGAAATTATGAAAAACTGAAAGTGCAGTTATGTGTGAATAACTAAATATGCATTTTTCTGAACACAGGGAAAGGAACATGCCAGAGTTGGGGAAACTGTAGGTAAGCATTTAGCATTACCAGGTGTTTTTGTTTGGGGATTTTTGTTTGTTTTCTCCCCCTCACACACATGAGAATAAATATGAAGGAACTTGTTGCTCATAGTTAACAGTAAAACACAATTTTCTTCATGACTAGGAAAGGTTTCGCCTTTCATTTTTACAATCTAGCTATCCCCAACTGAACTTTTCTGTTGTCAACTTCACGTTCATTGGCATTTTTTTCCTTTATAACTGCACACTAAGTACTTCACAACTTCTTACCATGTTCTTGTCTGAAGCGGTTTGCAATCACTTAGATAATAAAGGTTTACGAGAAGCATACATCTGACCTTCATTTGTACAGAAATACAGCAGTTCCACACAGACAGAGGCTGTGAACCACAAGGCAGATGCTTGCTCAATCACCACTGGAAAAATATTGCCAATTTACTTACAGAATAGCAACACCAAGGGGAAGAGCATTAAAAAAAAAAAATAAGAGAACTAAACACTTGAGACAAAAATAAAAGAAGTTAAAAGCCTCCTGAACACCTGCAAAGTCTGACATGAAATAGCACAGCATTTCACCACATACAAAGCAGCCCAATGTTAGAACAAGAATTGGTAGTTCTAGAATATTTTGGCTGTGATTCTATGTGTATTCAGAGTTCTTTTATCTACATGTAAATGTAGTATGTCAAGAGCAGTATGCGACTATGGAACAGAATTAAAACATCTTCCTTATACCAGAAATCTCTCTTCTCATTTTTTCCTCTCTTCTCATCGAAGCCACATGATACATTCAACAGTTTTATTTGTTGACTACTTATTCTGCTATTCTTATAAAGAATACAGTAAGATACAGCCATTCCTATACGTGCCTCTTCCTATTGAGCACCACATATATAAAAGACTTTGGGCAAAATCTCTGTACGTTCTGCAACTAATACACCAAAGATGTTTTTAAGTACATTTTCTTTTTCTAATTTCTAGCCATCACCTCACCTCTAGAATTACATGTAACCAAAGACCAGTGTCATGCTTAGAATGCCTTGATGCTTTTGTGTTAACCATTTTTAAATTAAGAAGCCTTGTCCTAATTTGCACAAGCTAAGACCAAAATCCATACCCCCAGGTAACTCTCCTGTACTGCATTTACAAGACTTCTGGTACTAACAAAGTACACATAATACATGTACTGCTGCATTGAACAATGGTGTTAGAATTTTTTCTACCTTACAGCATGTCTGTTTAGAGATTAAAGACTGAAAGGACTTACTATGATCATCTCTCTCTAGACCTTCTAAAATGTTAACTCTGTAAAGTTAACAGAGTGACTCATGATGAAGAGGCTCACAACAATAAAGTCCACTGCTCATTTCTTCCACTCATTTCAACTGCTTCCCTATAAGGGATGGCGCTAGGGGATGGGGCACAGCTGTGAGGATCCAGTATAACCAAGCTGGTTTGGAAGTCTCAGGACTAGTTAACACTGACATACATCTAGGGTGTAAAATTTCAGTATCATGGCATAACCCTGAAGTTCACATTCTAATATAAAGTTATTTTAAGCTAAAATGAGACACTTTCTCCAGCTTGCCAAAGCACAGCTTTTTCATTTGATTATACTAGACATCATCCCTAAGTTGCGTGAGAATGTTTATGCTCTTCGGTGAGCTGCCTAGCTAGACATTCTTAGGTGCTCTAAATACCATAAAAGAACAAGTCACCTCTCCTGCTGACTGGCTATATAGGAAGAGAGTCCTTTCGCTCACAACAGCTAGATGGGTGATGTGCCATGAACCTCCTAAGCACGCCAGCTGCAACAGATACATCCAGGTGGAGAGGATTTTTCTGCTAGAAATCAAAAACAAGACTGATTAGTTTTGTCACAAACTGTTATTTATTGAATGGTACTGTGCTTAGTACGTTGATACAAATTGTGCCTCAAAAAAAGCTCACAATCTGCAAATCGTGATTCGGCCAATACATGCCATAGTTAGATCAGAAGTTCACAGCCAAAGTGAATTTTTTCAGTTTTGTTAACATTTGGGTTAGATTTAATATATTCTAAACAATAATTTGCAGATTATCCACTGCATAAAGTGGAACTACAGCACAGAATCAAAGTTCCCTCAGCACCAAAAACACGTCAAACCTTTATACATTTTGTATATATCCTCAAGCATCTTTATATTTACAACCTAGATCTGAACACCAGAACTCTAAAGCTATCCTTCCCCCATGTTACAAATCTCCTGTAGTCAATTCTAGACGTGCCTCGTGTGCACTATGCCTTACTAGACCTTCAGAGCTTATCTATACAGCATTGCTCAACAAACTCCCTGGAGAACCATCCTTTTGCCTGTTGCTTTCCAAAGCTTCAGATTTGATTTTCAAAAAGGCCAAGAAAACCAAAACACCTCCAAACCAGAACCTACATGGAAACTACACCTGAAGTGACAATCCATTTCAGTCAAATGAGCACAATGGATCTCTTAATTATATTGATAGGTCCCTCCACTGCTGCTTTAGATAAACATAAAGTATGTCTTGTGGCTGAGAGCGAGCACTGTATGTGGAAAAATAACGGATTTGCATTACATTCAATCATGGAGCAAATTTTACATAAAAAGTCAGTGTGACACTAATGTTAAAAAAAATACATAACTTTATTACAGGCTTCAGTTAGTAACTCCTGTTTAACAGGATCAAAGCTAGCCTCTAACACCAAATTCTCTTCGAGGTCCTCCGACACATGCAGATAGCCTGCCTTGTACGACTACACCTTCAGAGAGCATCCGGCACAGGTACGGCAGGACTGGACAGGAATACATTCCCCCACAGGCACACTCCGAAAAACACTCAGCCCCCGTCCACACCAGTCCTCTCTTGTCCTTGCTGCGTCTTCCTACGAAGGGATGACCTCAGCCGCCTGGCAGGAGGCCAGGCAGCCACCGCCAGCACCATGTGCAGAAGCGACCGGGCAGCAAGAGACGGTCACATCCCCCTCCCCGAGCTTCACCCCAAATGCGTCACGGGCAGCAGGGGAGGATTAATGGCGACAGAGCAACGCCTTCCTCTCAAGGAAGCGCGGCGACCCGTGCCCCGCCCGCACCGGCTGAGGGAC
>NW_010537137.1:0-20782 GCF_000687285.1 Phaethon lepturus | reverse complement strand
ACAGCTCAGAACATCAGCACATTATCAACATAATAAGTTTCTCATCCCAAATCCAAAACACAGTCTCACACCAGCTTCTGTGAAGAAAACCAACTCTATCCTGGCTGAAACCAGGACAACCTTATGTGGTAAAACTGATGATAAAAGGAGCAGTACTACTTAGATTATGTTAAAATATTTTTAGTTCACTGCTAGCAAGAGTGATGAAAGTAGAATTGTCAAGACTAGAAGCTTTAAACTTAAAGGTTTCAGAGAAGCCTAATAGTCTTTGGCCTATGCAGCTAATTTCTGTTAATTTCAGTGGAAGTTGTGCACTGTTCAGTGTCACTCACTGTTTTGCATTGGCAAAATATTTTATTTTTTGCTGATAGAAGCTTGTTCTACTGTTAAAATGATGATTCTTATGAATGTAAATCTTTGAGTAGAGAAGTTAACTTTTCAATTTTCCTCAAAACCTGTGTTTTCTCAGAGAAATTATTACATTTTACCTTGGAACAAACCTGGAAAATATATGCCAAAAACATTGGAAACTATATATAAATATTTGCAGAATAAAAAGAAGTTATTGTAACTTGGGCCCCAAACTTGCAGACCTACTTATACTGATATAACGCATTCTCTGCCAGGTTATCCATGACACTGGTGAAATACAAAATAATAATTTAGCCCAGGGACCTTGAATTAATTTTTAATCCTGAATCAACCTTTAAAAAAATCTCATGCAGAGCTGGAGAAGTATAGCTCAACAGAAGTTACATTTTACATTTCATGCAAACTTGCTTTAAACAAATCAGAACAAGTAATGTGTCTGTTGAATAAGTTATTTTAAATTTTGGTATATCTTAAGATTGACTAATATGCAAGGGAAAGGTTTTGGCACTTTGGTAAAAGCTTGTTCATTATATAAGATGAGCAACATTCAAGTGCAGCATACTCTTCATTTATTGTACTCCTAAACCCAGGAAGTAGTTGCTGATAATGATTTTAGATGAGGCTTTATCAGCCTCATTTTATAACAGTACTTCATTCATAAACAATGGCCACGGATTGAACAACAGTGAAAGCTGGAAGAAAAGAAAATATTGCTGAATCCTCAAATTCTCTAATAGTTGGAAGGGAAAAAAAATTGAAAAAGTGGTTCTGCCGTGACAGCACTAGAATAATTTATTTTGAAAAGAGCAAAACCCTTCAGAAATAATAAAAACAAACCCACAAACAAAGCACAGGTTCTTTGTGACCTGATTATGAAACAGTGCTGTACTTACCTGCACTCCAGCTTTCACAGAGATAAGAGTTTCAACCTTCACGGACTGACGGAGACTGATGGTCCAGAAAGGAGCCTGAACAAGTTGTACACAGTATCTGGAATGCAGCAAGTTTAACATTAATAAAATGAAATCCTTTCCACTGAATATACAATCGGCCCTTTGAACTCATTGTTGCATATTTTTTAGCAAGGCTTGCTAACACCCACATAAAGCTGAGCGTGTAACAACCTTATAGGAGTACTCAGATACCAAAGCCAAGATTTAAAAAGACAGTTAACCAAACCCTCAGTCATTCATTGAGGATTAATTAAGAAACTCTTCTTACTACCTAATTATTTCCCAACAATTTAGTTCAGGATTTCATGTGTTTATCTATGAACTGCCTGAAGGATCTGATATGGTTACTGCTGGAAATAGGAAATTGGATAGATGGGCTAGTGATATGTTTCTGTGTGGCAGTCCCTGTATTCCTGGGTTCTTGTTTCATATCTGAGCGACATTCACAATGCAGTTAATACAGGCTTTTCACCTGAGGGCTTTGAATGACCATCTGGACCCTCTGTAGGCTCAAATCAGATGTCTAGAGCTGGGCATTGCACTACACACTTATGATAAAACTTCCTGTGTTCCATGATGCAAAAGGGAAATGGGCATACACCTTTTTTTCCTCCCCCCAAAGCATTTAATTTCTGAAATGAAAATAAAGAAGGCAAAACTGACTAGTTTCCTGCCTTGCTTTCTGATGAGAAAACTTTGGATCAAGCTGAAAGTGAGACATGAAGTTTAAATTAGACACAGAGACACCAGAGCTAGAAAAATCTAGTAACTACAGTCATGATTTGACTTGATATAATGTGTTTTCAAGTTTACAGCCATGGGATTTCCACTTCAAAATAATGAGAAAGGAAGTGGATGCAAAGAAATTTGACTGTGGAAAGCTGCCAGAAGAGGTACAGTTTGATGGTGTTTTCCCCAGAGAGAGTGCTTGTATCATAGGGAAAATACAGAGCAGCAGTCCTGTAAATGTCAGCACGGCCAGATATCATTAGAAATTTATACTGAGAGACAAAGCTGTTTTCCATTTAATTCAGAATTGAATTCAAAAGTAACCAATTTAGATCTTTGATTTGAAGTGTTCTTTCAATGTCAAATCCCATTAGAAAGTTAGGACCTGATTCTCATTTGTATGAGAATATAAATGAGAATGTAACATATTTGCAAAGGAGAAACTATATCTATGACAACACTAAGGTTTGGAATTTTTTTTTTTAGTTTTGCTGTTTTAGAGAAATCTGAACTGGACTTCACAGAGGTGACAATCATACCCCTGAAAAGCCTGAAACATTCAGTAACAGGACTATAGATACATACTATGGAGCTAAGCAAACTGAGCTGAGATATAGAGTTAGGTTGTTGCCTCAAGCTGTGCTAGAAACAAGTACTAGGTATAAACATGCATACAGGTCTCACACTTTCTCTTAAGAAAACTCCTTTCAGATGAGTAAGATCTCCAGTAGCAACCATAAGGGATATCATTTTGTGAAGAACCTCAGCTATTTTCCCACAAAATCTATGGATATGAACTTGGATTGGAGATGGAGTCAAAACCACACAGTGATAAAATGTGAACCGCTGTGATTTGACCTAATATAATGGCATCCAGGCTTGAAGAAACCTTTTGAAGCTAATACTCACAATAGTATGCTTTATCCATAAAAAATGTAACTAACAGAACAATGAAGTTTCTCAGTGGTACAAATAATAGGAAACATCAATGTGAACAGGCCACATGCAAACTGACTAAGGGACCGATCCCTCTTTGAAAGGATTTTCCCATTTTACTAAAAAAAAGGTGGTAGTGGGGATGAGGGGTGAGGTTTAAAAGAGCAGAGCAGAAACACTGCGAAGAATGAAGAGCAATCAAGAACAAGCCTCACAGACACTTGTAGCAGAAACCTGAGGAACGCTATGAGTGCAAGAGCTTCTGGGCAGAGACTTGTTCAAGAAGAGGCTTGGAATGAGGAAGGAATGAGGAAGGAATAAATTGGCTCCCCTTGCTTCATCCCTGCCATCTGCAGAGAACTTGAACCTGAATAAACAGATGGCACCACAGAAATGCAAGTTCTAATCTGAAGTGGAAGAAAATTGCAAACCTCTTACTTCCCTTCCCAGACCCAGTGGCTACCCTTGGGTCAAAGTGGATACCAATGATGAAAACAGACGAAGAGAAACCTAACTGTATTAAAAATTTCTACTGTGCTAGTACCATATTAATTGTTTTGGATGGCATTCATCCCTTTTTGAAATTTTCTGTATCCTTTGGCGGTTAGATAGCATTTCAGCGGAAGTTTAGTCTCCCACTCAAATTATGTTGCACATATGCACGAAGTACAGCAGTGGGGAAATGCAAAAAGTATACTGTTTCTGGTAGCTGGTACTGTGTGTATAATTATTTACAATGAGTAAGCAATTTCCTTCAGGTCAGACATGCAGAAAGCTTCTAACATTTCTGAAGATAAAGACGGTGATCTTTGTTACTAGTATGAGGAGTAGATTCTTTCACCTAAAGTAAAAAATAACAGCAGTGGAGAACTAAACAGAATTAAATAAATTAATACATTCTGTATTAATATTTTTTAATGATTTTAGAGGTGAGAAATGCAACCTTTTTTTTTTTATATGTGGTTTCTTTTGTCTCTGCTTATGCATTTGGTGAATACAGAGTTTCAGAACTCATCTTTTCATAGGAAATATCATTTAGTGATTAGGCTAAAACTACTTTGTCAGGACTAGGAGATTCGTGTTGGGGTACCTCTGTAGAACTGGGCTTTGTGATCTGCTTCTTGTCTATTGTAGGCCAAACTGCAATCATGAATCTGAGACCTCCCAAACACCCAGAAAGCTGTTCTGAGGGTTGAAATCACTATCAGAGGAAGTTCTCTGTAACTAAAAGCCAAATTCATCCCTCTTGTAACTTGGTTGGAGTCACTCAGTCACAGCCAATTGTTTATATGAAGGAGATAGTGTAGCTGAATGAGATTTAAGGGCATAGAGAACAGTTGGAGAAGCTGAATATGAGAAGCTCTTTTTTTCTGGATGCTAGTTTCTCCTCCCCCCTCAGGTATAGTTACTATACTATATACCCAAGTCGATGCTGTCTAGTATTTTACTTCATTTCAACACAAAATTAAATTTATTGACTAAAAGGAAAGTATTACAAAGCAAATTGTTATTCTGTGTGTCTGATGCTGCCCTTAGCCTTCTTGCTTGTCATGCCTCCATCTATCTTTTTAGAGCTGTTTGAGTTCATAGTCATCAAAAGAACATGATGAAAGGTGGTAGATGAACTGTTTTGCAGGGTTATAACAAAACTGGCTTATTAGGACATATTCTTTTCTATACTGAAAACAAACCTCAATGTTTTTTAGTCCTCAGAGGATCTAACTGATATCTTCACAAATTATTTTGCAAACACAGTAAGTTGCAGGGGGGAAATTCTGACTTCATTGAGGCCTAGGGGAAACTCCAAAGAATTCGATGAGGTCATGATTTCATGTCATGGCTATCCTAAGGCTGTCTGCACTATAGAAAGCTAGGCCATTAGTGTAAGGCTGCCTCAGACTTTGTAACCTTTTGTGCCTCACTTTACCAACAGATCCATACAGAAACAATCATGCTATTGTAAAGAGTATCTATTTTGTGTGTTTGTTGTAGAAGGATGCTGTTTGCTCATTCACTGACGTCTGTGAGCATGAACAGGACCTGAAATCAGATGATGAATGTGCGAAGTCATCTAATGTAGGAAGAATTTCATAATACGTATCTGCTATCAGAGTGGTAGCAAATGTTTTATGCTTATGACTTATTTTAAGTGTGCCAAGAAAACTCCTCTATAGCAGTGCAGTTGTATACGGCTGCTACTTCTCAACAATGCTCGCTTTGAAGGATCTGTCCTTTGAATAAGGACAGATCTTTAGAAGAGGTGAAACTGCAGGCAGAGAAAAATAATTTACACTGGTATGAAGCAATATTCCATTTTGCCACAACAAGTACTACACACTTCATGCTAACAGGAAGTATGTTAAGAGAAAGACGAACAATAAAAATGCTTCTAATACATTTATTATTGTAAACATACATGCATTATATTCAAACACTCAGTATAACTTACTTACTGCCACAGGCCAATTAGATCATCTCCAATCACATGTGGAAAGAGCTCAAGCTAATCTAATTTGCCCAAGAATGCTCCATTTATTTGTGGGTTTCTGATGTTTTTATACCATTACAAAATGATCACTAAACATGCCCTCCAGTATGGAGCCTCTGTGCACTCAGAAAGGCAAGTTCAGAGGACCATTCTTCCAGCAAAACAGTGATAACTGACTGTACTTCTAAATTACGTTGCTTAATGGTCAATAGACATCTGATGTTAAATAGGGAACGCTTGGCTCTACACCTGCAAAGACTGCTGCTAACATTCAATTACAAGTCAAGTCAACTGCTTACTGTTTATCAGAGGAAGAAAACAAAAGCACAACAGCCTTAATTTTTTTAGCTCTGTGGCTTTTGACCTGTGGCAGTGTTGATCTTCTTTGTAGTGCACTGGATGAATCAGGATTTTTAATTTTCTGGATCTTTTAGTTCTAAGATACTTGTTATGCATTCAAACTCCATCCAAACTGTATGGCAAATAATCTGAAGCTATAGCATTGTACAACTTTGTGCAAAAAAAGAGAAAACAATGCATGAAGAAAAGTCTGCAGCAATATTTGGTGTCTTTGCTTATTTTGTAACAAGAAGGGTTGGCTCCATGGTGAAAATGACAATTGAAAAATATTGGTGCCATTTTACTACTGTCCTTAAATGCATGGATATTTTACAGTTGAAAATTTTATTATACTTTATGAAAAATTTAGAGAGTACTCACCATTTGACAGACATGTCTAATTCATAGGCAAGAGGTACACCTCACTGTAACAAGTTGAAGGCTTGGGTCTTATGATAGGAAACATTTTGTTTCTTCATGTTTCAGATGGGTTATATTATCTCATTATTTCTATCTAGTGGCATCAGAGTTTATCATAAGGATCAAGTTAGCCCTAATAGTCTGTTTTTCCTCTTTGTCATCTTCACTAGAAGCATTCAATCAGTATACTCGCACAGTCTGAACCACAAAGTTAGAGTTGAGTCTTTTTTTTTTCTTTCCATCATATTTCTCTAACTTAATGCGTGTAATACATTATATTTCACCGTCATTGGGGAGTGTCATAAACATCTAGAAGACTCCTACGCAAGTTTGTCTAAATATTTTCTCAGTAAAACCAAGACTGGGACTGTATCCATCAAAAAAACAGCAATATTCACTGCCATGTGAGCCTCATTCAGGCAGTGTTCTGCAGCTGTAGTTGTAACTGCATTAAATGTCTTCAATAAAACTGTACTTTTCCCTGGAGTGATTGAAGTAAAACATAATATTTTAGTTATATACTGTATCTCACATGAAATGTAATGATCTGAACTTACAGTATGTTAAAGCCCTCCGTCACAGCACAAATTGAACAGTAGGCAAGGTCTAGTGTACGTTACAGGACATTAAAATAAGCATTCAACCAAAAGAAAATCATAAGCTGACTCCATCATAAATCTTGTGCACCCCTGGTGGCTATTAAAATTCCACCAAAATTCACATGCTAATGATGTGATTCCAATCAATCCAATTTATCAACCTTGCAGGCTGATTAAAGCTATCACACTATTATGATTAACTCATTGCTGCTGGAAATAGGGTTTTGTAAAGTGCAACACAAAGCAGAAGCTTTGGCTTGCTTAACATTGAGAAGTTAATAGGAAACTATAAACTTTAAGAAAAATGTTAGGCCAGTTCATAAAAAGCTCTCTGTTCAGTAAGGACTGATCCCTTTTCATCTATATTTTTAAACATTCATCTGTTCAAGCAGCCAAATAATTTATACTGTAACCATTTTCAAACATCATTCATATATACTACTTAAAGCTAAGACTTTCTTATTCATCCCACTTCCACTTCTGCCCCGGACTTCAGTCTCCTCTTTAACAAAGCAGGGAGGTGTCCATTTACAGACGGGGGAAACAGCTCCATTAATCACAGAATAGGATTCTTTATGTAGAAAAAAAGCATGCTCCACACTTTTTCCACATAAAGACGTGATATTCATGTGGAAATGGCCTGAATTAGTTTTTATGAATAGGGCCCTTGGTGACTAATTCTTTTCTGGGGAGGGTAAGAGGCAAATGTTATCCAGATGCATTCCTCTGGAATTATTCCCAGTTTCTGGAAGTGAAAACTACTGTACCTGTAGTACAATCAGGGCAGCCAGTGAAACTTGATATCAGCATAAATACTGCAACAGTGTTCCCTTCACTTCTCGCCATTGCTATAAAAATCGGATCTGTTGTAAACATCTATCAAATGACCTTCCAGTAATTCAGTAATACCTGTACCTATTCACACACAGATCTGTGTATGAGAGGGGAAAGTAACTCTGGGATATTGTAATCCTCCTCAACTGAGTCAAAGAAAGATCTTTGAAAACTTTCTGACCAACAAGGGGAAATATGAGAAAAAAAAAGTTTACTTATTCTATTTAAAGTGATTTTTAGGATGGAGTCGCTATACCCATCCTGCTTAGGTAAGGTCAGTGCTGTAATTTAGGCATCCAATGCTACAAATAAACACAATGATACTAACAAAAATGTTCCTGCAACATCCTTTTTACAGTTTATTCATGGTGTACTAACTTTCAGACATAAAGGTCAAAATACTTTAAAGAAACAGTAACCGCTGTTATGCTCAAGGTATGGACATGGGGCAAGAGGATGTGAAGTGACTTGCACAAACCATTCAGCAAACATCTCCAGTGGCAACGTCAAGGATCAGCAAAGTTAAGCATTAATAAATCCTTAACAAAGAGTTCTAAGTAAAGACCAGCTTCTCAGTTTATCTCCGGTGCAGAGGTAAGTGGCTTCTCATAACTGCTGGAGCAGTTTGGAAATACTCCTACAGAACTGAGAACAAACACTGTGGTCATAATGCACTGTCCAGGTATTTGCCAAACTAAATAAGAAAAATCTCACATTCCTGATATAACAAAGCCTGGTTTTAATCCTACAAGGTTTATATATTCATATTATTTTCGTATTTCTTTAAAACTACAAAGCAAGAGGAGACACTGTTTATGTATTTTATATCTTGTCAGTGCAACGGAGACCATGCTTCAATAGTATGTCTGTTGGTCTACATGTTATACACTGCAATACTACATAAGATACAAAGATGAAGGAAATGTAGGTTCAGTATTACTGATAAAGATAAGTTTTTTTGCATTGGTTGTTCTCTGAAGCATAATCAAGGGTAGAAACCAGCTATGAACATTTCAGTGTCCAGCTGGGAAGATGGTCTGACCCATCCCTCATGGGTCATTTCTGACTATTGTGATATTAAGAATTTCTAGATGTTTGGAAAAGGGTGTTGACCAGTGCTAGTCAGCTACGCAATATCTCTAGGTTGAAAAATGTTGCCACTTAACCTTGAAATATAGGCTAAAATATTGTTGACAGATTAAAAAAATGTATTAATGAGTGAGGAGACCTGTGCCAATATTATCTCCCATGGATTTCTACAATAAATGATTGAGAAAGTGGACAAAGCAAAAGGAGGTATTACCCATGCAGGGATAATGCCAGTATTTGAGTATCCATGAATTATTTTCCTTCTATGTTTTTAACAGAATGCAGTGCTGCATTGAGGAAAGTCCCATTATAGATGATCTGCACCCATACTGAGAAGTACTATCATACTTCCCTATTTTTAACACTATCTTAAAATTAATAAGCAATCAGTAAAGTACAGTATTTCAGTGTTGTCTATCATCTCCATTTATATCACTGTTACGTAGGTATCCATATGACTATTTGAAAGTGTCCAGCTGCATTTATTACAACCTCCAGGCATCCTCTCATGCCTCCACTAAACACCCTCAGCAAGAAATAATACTTTAATCTTTCAGTACTATCCAAATTGCAAAGCTGCTTTTAAACATTCACTGACACTATATATGTTTTCACCAGAGAACCGTCCTCTTGCTCCACTCCCAAGCGTACGTTTTCCTTCACAAGATATAATTAGGTTAAGGCCCATCATTAGTAATATTAAGCCTCATATTTCTGTCACATTTAAGGCCCCACATCCTACCCATTATAATGACACCTTTAGAAAGCCAGTACGTCTACTTTTTTAACAGCTTATAATAGCTTCCAGTAATTTGTGAGATATTGGATTGCAATTTCTACACATGAGTAGTTATTTGGGTTAAGAAACTCTTCTAGGCACTTTTTAGAAGTTTTTAAAACGTATTGGTTGTTCTCCGAATTGTAGCCATTAAAAAATCTTGCCTACCTCGTAGCTGGTAGAGAGGTATAGGCATTTCCAGGGGCAGTTCAACTGCATTTAAGACAGGTATCTAAGATAAATCTTTTTGAGATATTGTGCTTTCTCCACTGACTGAAGAAAAAACCTAGGCAGCTGTGTTGTAATGGAGGTTTACCTTTTAGACTGCTGCAGTGAGGGGAAACCCGCCATTAGAGCCACCTGGCTCTCAGACGTCTTGGTGAGTCAGATAGAGGGGGACACAAGTTTAACCGACTCACAGTCAGAAAATAAGGCATTCGTACACATTTGGAAACTCTAGGACATGTTTAAGAACTTTAGGATATAAGCCAATAGTTCCAGAGGAAGCTCTGACACAACTTTCTCATTAGGAAATGTGTGAGAAGTGCCGTATTTGTGGTATCGTGATGAGATACAGATTTTATTGGCACTTCTCTGAGAAGAGCTATGCAACCCTGACTCCTGATTGCACCAGCACTCAACAGCACATAAGCATCAGATCTCTGTAGCAGATCACCATTCTCTGAATGTTGAACATTCCAAAGTGTATCAGCAAACCTCGTTTGCTACGGAGCATGCATTCTGATTTGCAAAGATACTCTCTCTACCCTTCCCACAGATAGGCATCCACTCTATGTAATTTAGATAAATATGTACATATTTGTGATTTGAAAAACAAAGCACAGCAAACCCCCTTTTCTTCTCCTCCACCAAGTACTCCTTGACTAGAAATTGCCTTCAGATGTTCATAATTTTAATGTTTTTCTCTAATACAAGAGTACCTGCTTCTTGAACAAAGAGCGGTCCAGGATAGAGGTCAGAGCTCCTGTACTATAATTTGAAAAGCTGATTTAAAAGCTTCACTTTATAGCAGATTCTCTGCAAGCTAATTGATCTAGTGAATTTAACCACAAAGCAATTTATTATGCAGGTTCCAAAAGCTTCCTTCTTTAACAAGTCAAAGAGTTGGTCTTCTGTTAATACACAAACTGAAGATGTTTCACAGCCTGTATAAGAAATAGTTCTTGTATTCAGGCACAGTTAAATAAACATTTTTTTTAGTGCAATATAAAAAGTGGGGATTGATCTGCATATTTTGGTTCACCACAGCACATAGGTGTTATATATTTTGCAGGGAAACTAAGGATAAAACATTATGGTGAAAATAGTATATGTACAAAGATGGCTAACCCTGCAAAACAGTCAAACAGAGGTGTGGTTTTACTCATGAAATTCCTGTGCATCATATGCTTAAGTATTTCCAAAAGTTAGGTCTTTAAATAACACAGGTTGGATTTTCAGTACTTAAACACGGGAACCACATTGTATGTTTTTTGAAATCTGTAGCCCAGTTCCCACAAATATTTTCTCCTACTATTGGAACATGACCCTAAACCAGGACATTCTTCCAAATGTTCTTACTTGCTGGAGTACTGAACAAACCAGGACAGTCCCAACGCTAAATGTCACACTGGACATCTTAAAAGATGTCACAACTTTTGTAATACCAACAGCAAAAAATCATAATGCCTTGTGCTGACTGGAGGAGAAACTTTCTGCTGACATTTTCTTCAGTTCTCTTCCTCTTTTGCCTTGTTCATTTGTTTTATTTATTGATTCTGTTTTTATGAACTAGAAACCAATGGACTGGTTTCCCCGATAAGGTGATACTCCAGCAGCCATAGTCATCCGGGCTGGAGAAAATCAGCTGTCATATATGCTGTGAAATGAAGCAAGGGTTTAAAAAGGCCTTATAAATAGATCCACTCCTCACTAACATTGAAATGGATTCCTCTCCTTCTCTGACTTAATATAACCTGAATGTGACCTGCAAGGCATGTTGCAAGGCTCATCTTTTTTCACTCTACTTGAAAATGGGGGTATACAATAGCTATTGTAAAAGCAGGACATTGATTGAGCGGGGAGGGAGGATCATTGTGTGAAGAGATGCTTCTTAAATTGCTGTATCAGGAGATATTTTCAGATTACATCAATGGCATTTAGGCCATATGGAGAAGTTACTTTTTCACATTTGCAGGAATCTAAATAAATAAATAACCCTGTTGCATGAGCTACAAGCTATGAGCTATTTTTTCACAGTGCCTGTTACTAGCCTCTACAATCCTCCTCCCACAGTTGAGATTTCTGGGGTCAGACAGCGATCCTGGCAGGGTGGGTAAAATGCTCAGTTTGCCAAGGAGTATAAATAGGACTAATTTACCAGTATACTGTCTTTGCTTACAACTAAATCTATTTCTCCTTTTTCATTCTGAGCTGTCAGAAAGTATCTCCATCTACAACAGAGAGTTTCTCTTCACTGTGTGATGCACACCCCTTATGACTGCTATTTGCATGGCTCTGCCTGTTGAGTGGGTCAGGCAAGGCTCTCACTGTCCACCCTGGCACTGGCAGTGGCATCCCAGTAGCATCCTAGTGATTCTAATTTGCAGCATAACCCGTTATTTTATTCTTGCAAAACAATCACGATAAGCGGCTAAGTAATGTGGGGATGACGTTGATCACGTAGTCAGCATGAATCAGTGCCGTGCACAAGCTTTAGTAATGCCTGGGCCATAAGTCACTGTGGCATATCTCACAAGCAAATCTGTCAGCTCTTTCCCCTCAAAAATCAAGGTGTTCCATCAGTTACATTAAACTGAACTATGAATGCTCAGGTGCTGTGTGTGCCAGTAACAGCACTAATCACTCTCATTTCAGTGTTGATATTAAAAACTCTATTCATGCCCAAAGGAGTGTTACGCAGCTGCTCAGGGTTTTCTTTTAGAACATGCATGTGGGAGGTAGGTTGCATAATGAGACATAGACCTATATTATGTCCTCATCTGTATGTGGGAGGGTTTGAGCAAGCAGAAGCACATCTCAGTTTAAAAAAGGCCTTGAAGAAACACCTCTTTTGGCTCATAGAACAGATCACATGATCATTTCAAGATGTTTCTACAGCACCTCCAGAACAGCAAAATCCTTGATTCTCTTTCTAACAAAATGGAAGAAAGTTGCTTCCTGGAATTCTGTGCCACTGAAGCAGAGATCTTACTGGCAACACACACTGACCCTGCTTAACAATAGCCACTTATCATCTGGGCTTGTGCCGATAATTTACCAATGATTTTGGTGGGATCAGTACACCTAAGGGAAAAAATAGGCCTAGTTTCTGTAAGAGTATATCTACTGGCTCCAAATCATAGACCTACACTTTCTAGACCGAATATATATACTTTAACATCTCCTTAATATGTCAAAGAGTGAAGCAAAATAAGATCTCAGTGGGCATCAGAACTGAATTTTGGAATAGAAATAAATTCTTATGGCGGGCCAAATGCACAGAAGCTTCTATTTCATTCCTTGCAAAGTGCCTTTTTGGGTGTCTTGTTCCTAGTGGTCTCTTGGGCAATACCTGTACCAGGATCCTGCAGTTTCAGTGCATTCACTCTATTTCTCAGATTTCTTTTTTTCCCCCCCGGTTTGTCAGGTCTTTTTCCCTTTGAGGACTCAGAAACCTAACAGCTCTCTTCCAGACCTCTTTCAACTTTACACTAAGAACCAAGCTCTTGCAGGGTGATCACCTCATAAGTCCGGGATTAGTACGGAGCTGTACTCGCCATCTTTTTGATCACCATTGCTGTTGTGCTAGCTCTTGCCTAGTTCTCAAAAATTGCCAACAAAAGTTCATAAAAACAGGAGAGAAATTTTTAAAACATTTCAAGAAACTTTTAGTCACTCTTCCTTATAATACTTCTATTCCTATTTACTCAGTCCAGGTAACTCTCTGGGAAATAAATAATAACTGTGTTGCAAGAAGATTTTTGAAAATGTAAAGAAATAAGTTTCTAAACAACACCAAATAGCTTAATCTTAAAAAGTTATGTGGTGTTTCCACTAATGAGAGGAGAAGAACTAGGCCAAAACCATTTCTGATCTTGATAAACGTATTTCCACTGAGTTTAATACAGTGTCTCCTAATTACTATAAGACCAGATTTGTATCTCATATTTTCTGAGAGTTTTCCATAACAATGGTGGAGGCTTTTTGTAGTAAAAAGTGAACTTTCAGAAAAGTTGAAGTTTCTGAATGCAAATTTTTTTCTCTGAAAAATACCACTTTGAAAAAATCAAGATTTTTCACATACTGAATCTGATTAAATTTATGACCAAACTAAAAAAAGACACTAAGTGATCTAGTTAAAAACATTCAGGTTGAGTATTTTAATGACATGTCCCTTGTTACCTTGTCCCAAGAAATTTGGGATTCTAGGAAAAAGTGTTTCTCAGAAGGTGGAAGAAAAGGAGAAACTGGTGATCTTTAAGAGGTTTCAAGGCCTTCTTTCTTCCTCTCAGAGCCATACTAAGCACAGGATTTGGATACACAAAAACTGTCACCTTCATGCCTTTGGGTGATAATTTATGTTACCTCCTTCTCACTAGTTTCCTCAAGACCATCATGCTGTCCCAAAGAAACGCCTTCCTATATGGACTGAACATCTCCACGTTCCCTTGCACAAATCATTCTGTTATGTGCCTGTCACCTTGTTAGTGGACACAAAGATACACTTGTGCTTCAAGGTCCCATGATGAAGTACGTGATTTACATCTATAAAATACAGCTTCCCTGGCCTGGGCAGAGCCATGGAGGCAACCTGTGTGCAACTTCAGAGCCAAAGTCTGTGACTGAGGCATATGGTAAGTTTAAAAATCATGCAGTGGATATATAGCTCTCTTATCTGTTTTTATATCATTTTGTGTCAATTTCTGAATTAGTAAAAATGTCCTTGGTTTTTATATATTTTTCATGCTGACACTCTTACATATAGTTGTTATAGAATGAAGAGACAATTTTAATTATTGCTTTTTAATTTCTAACGAGGCTGTTCATCCAATATACATCTGCCATTAGTATAAGCTTATTTAAATAACATTGTCTTGTTTCACAGGCATTCATAAAATTGGAAAATGATCTACATTGAAGAGCACAACCTCTCAGCTGTCACATTATCAATACATCGAGTTCTTTATGAATAATTTTCTATTTATCTTTTCTAGAAGTAATCAGAAAGGAGTCACTTTAAATAAACTTCTCTTCACAGATGATTGATTGATTATAGAAAATGTAATTTCCTATCCTTTCCAAATATCTGGTTTCATCTATAACCAAACATTTAACTGTATTGGAAGCAAGTTGATTTTACTTTCTCATGACAGAAAGGTTAAATCAATGACTTACAGATGAACATTGAATACTTCCTTCCTTCAGGTAAAGCTCCCTTTGCAAGGATTGAGCAGAAAAGCAAGCATCTGAATACATGGGAATTTCAGTCAAAAACATTTGAATATACATCGAGTTCTTTATGAATAATTTTCTATTTATCTTTTCTAGAAGTAATCAGAAAGGAGTCACTTTAAATAAACTTCTCTTCACAGATGATTGATTGATTATAGAAAATGTAATTTCCTATCCTTTCCAAATATCTGGTTTCATCTATAACCAAACATTTAACTGTATTGGAAGCAAGTTGATTTTACTTTCTCATGACAGAAAGGTTAAATCAATGACTTACAGATGAACATTGAATACTTCCTTACTTCAGGTAAAGCTCTCTTTGCAAGGATTGAGCAGAAAAGCAAGCATTTGAATGGAGAAAGCACGCAAGTATGTGCATGTATGTGTCTCTACATACAAGGATTGTTCATACTATTTCTAGCCCAAAACAATAAAATATTGCATAACAATAAAATATGCTTATATTGGACGTAATGTGTTCTCAACTACCCTGGTGCAACCCATGGAAAACAATGAGGCAGCAGCTAAGTAAATAATAGCCTGCTACTGCTTACTCCTCTGAAGAAAACATATGGATATTCAGCAGTTTTCAACTTGTAAAATAAGGGAAAGGCCCAGAGGTCCCCCTGAGCTGAATGGGACGACCAGCAGGAGAGGCTCCAGGGGTGAAGCCAGCAGCTCCTCCTTGTCCCTGCTCCCTGAACCATCCCCAGAGCAGGACGGGCGGGCTCAGGGAAGCCAGTCATGGACACCCTCCAGATGGGCTGGACAGCCACCGCAGCCATGGGGACAGCACGTCTTATCTGGGCTTGTCTGGCCTTGTTGTGGTTTTCCTGCTGGGACAGCAGAGAACCTGCATTGCATCCCTTTCACTGACCCATATACAGTGTTCCCTTCTGCTTTTTAATATTTCTTGGGTTGCCACTCACCCAAAAAATCTACAGATATTATGGTAATGTTTTGATTTACAAATATTATGGTCATATCTTGATCATTTGTCTCACAGTCTAAAATGTGTATGACTGCAGGTTTCTATCCACAGAAGTTTTCCTGCCAAAACTGAGTAGATTTTAGCTCAGGCCTTTAAAGAAGGGGAGGGATAAGCCATACCATGTGATGAAATAGCCTTTCTTTGTCAAACATAGTTGGTTTCAGTTATGACTCAATATGAAAAGACAGGTTCCTAAAGAAAGTTTCCACATTTTAGTGCCATTCATAAATATTTTAACTTGCTTTTACTTAATGCATGAATGAAAAAAACATAAAGAGGATTTGACCTTAAACCCTTAATTGACAAAGACTAGTTTAAATCTTCTGCAGTAGCCGACTAATGCAGTACCATTATGAATCATAAGGAATCTTAGCATGATGCATTCCCATTGTCAGTGAACTAGTTAAAGCCAGTGAAGCATGACTAAATTGTTGTGACATTTTCCCAGCCCTACTATTACCTGTCAGATGGGAAAAAATCAAGGCGTCAGGACAAGCTTCCATATTGATGTGCTTGCTGTTGATATTAATTGATGTAAATGGATAAGCTTGTCCATCAACAGTAACAAGCACATCTGCTCATTGTAAAAAAAATCTTCTTAACCTTCTGTTCTTTTCAGACTCCTTTGATATGAAAAAATACTCAGTTCTATACTCAGCAAATATGATGTCTATTGTGTTTGTTTTTATATTTTTTCTAATTTGCTGACAAAATGAAATATGAACTATGCTGGTATTTCATGTTTTTGCTCACAATGGATTGAGTTATATAAAGTAGGACATGGACAAATTACAAAAGCCAGAACATGCAGGGTACCTAATAGTCTTATATAACTGCAAACAGTCTGCATCTGCTTTAATCCATCATCTTCCTTACTGCTCTTTGGAAAAAAAAAAAAAAATTTTTTTCTCCTTCCTTCCTTCCTTCCTTCCTTCCTTCCTTCTCCTTATTTATTTTAAGTACAAAATTTTTGCACAGTCTAAAAGAGCAAAACTTTTCCTGAGAAGTTCTACAAAGATCTATAGCAAAGAATCCTTTGCATTCTTTCCTGGGTTCCTTCCTTCCTTCCTTCCTTCCTTCCTTCCTTCCTTCCTTCCTTCCTTCCTTCCTTCCTTCCTTCCTTCCTTCCTTCCTTCCTTCCTTCCTTCCTTCCTTCTCCTTATTTATTTTAAGTACAAAATTTTTGCACAGTCTAAAAGAGCAAAACTTTTCCTGAGAAGTTCTACAAAGATCTATAGCAAAGAATCCTTTGCATTCTTTCCTGGGTGAATTTACTAATTCCTGAGGAATACTACATGTTGTGATAAAAACAGAGCTCCCCTAAAGATCTTGTCATCAGTATAGTACTTGTGAAAACAAAGCCTGCTCATAGAGAGAACACATTTTTTTCTAATGATGTCACCCTCTGCCCTATGATTATTTTTTCTTCTGCATGGTAAAATAAAAGTAATAACAATTAAAAGTATAATATAAATAATCATGTTGGATTCCATGTATTTTCATTCAGTTATGATTTGAGTTTAATTAGAAATGTGATGTTTCCTAGCAGAAATAAGGTATGCACTGAACATGATGTTTGTTGTTTTGAAATCATATTAACGAAGGCAGCCACTGCTGCAGACTATATTTAGCATTTCTCTTATTAGAAGCAGAGAATAACTCAGAAAGATCTTCATGTTGGTGAAATATTTACTAGAAAATAAAACCAAGCATGCTGAGAGAAAGGTAAATAAAAATGTAATCAAGGTAAACAGAAGTACATTCAATAAATTACATTAAAAAATGGAGATAACTCGGAGAAGTAAACTTAGATTTTTTTAAATACCTAAATATTGCCATCATCTGATAAAAACCTTTTACTTGTTTTCTTATGTTTTACCTAACACAGATATACTATGAAGTTTGACTAATATGAAAGTTATGCTGATGTCTGAAAGAGGCATGAATACTGATGAAGGGTAAAAAGATGCCAAATTAAACCTCAACACATATACTCTTGTTATAAGCTATGTTGGCATATGTCTTTTTCCAGAAAGGTCTTCCAGTCATTCTGAGACTGTGGCTACAAATCCAGACTGTATGCATCTCTTGGGAATAGTTTAAACAAAGAGAACCATTTAGGCTATTGTTAAATTGTCTTGTTTTTGACTTGCACCTCTGTATGAACACTACTCCTACACCATTCCCCAGCAAATAAAATCTTACTCTGAAGTCTGAAAGTTCCAGCTAGGCACTATTTATAACATTTACACTCAAGGGAAAATGTAGTGGATTCAGTACTGTCCAGATTACAGCCTGGCAAGCTATTGTCTTTCAAGCACAGCTGATATAAGCAAGTTACTGGAAGGCTCTTTTCAGTTGTTTAAGAGTTATTTAAAATAGCCAGGAAAATGTCAGCTAACATAAATGCATAACGATGCTTGATGAGATACTTCTCTTCGTTTGAATTATTTTTCCATTTCAAAACAGAAAAACAAAAGTGTGTTGAAAATTCATTTCAGTGTGAAATGTCTTTTGACCATTCATTTCACCTGGGTCCCATGGGAGTAATAATTTGCAAGACCAAATTTTTCTGCTGGTGTAAACAAATGAAAGAACATTGAGGAACTTAATTGGGCTGTAGCCATTTACAAGAACAGATTATGCCTTAAAGTCTTTATAAGGTAGAAAGTCCATTTTCTACTGTAAAACTGTTACATTTTAAACAATTATGACTGGAAAAAAAAAGTCATAGAATCTTTGAGTTGGAAGGGACATTTAAAGGTTATCTAGTCCAGCCCCCCTGCAGTGAGAATATAAGCCCCCTTTAAGTACTGGAAGGCTGCAATAAGGTCTCCCTGGAGCCTTCTCTTCTCCAGGATGAACAACCCCAACTCTCTCAGACTGTCCTCACAGGAGACGTGTTCCATCCCTCTGAGTGGTATCTTTCTATCACACCCAAAGAGACATAGCATTCACTGCCGAGGTATAATTTACTTTGAACATAAATAAATAATGTAGTATTAGTTCTGTTCTCTCATTCTAATGGTTTTAAAGGATAAATTTTTTTCTTTATAATTTAAAACTACATTAGTCAGGAACCCTTCCCAATATTTGATCAAAAGCAAGTTTAGAAATATTGAAAATAAATATCATTGACAGGAAAGAGTGGAAAAAAATGTGTAACAGGAAAGGATTAAAAAGAATAAATACTATTTGTAACCAAAAGAGGAGATAACACTTTATAGTTTCTGTATTTACATTTTGTACAGAGACAAAGGAAGGTATTTTGTTGTGACTCATCTGTAGGATGTTAGCTACTACTTGGCCAAATTTCAAGAATTAGCAGCAATTGCATTAAATCCCCCACAGATACTAAATAACACATATGATCTAATCAGAACTTATTCCTCTCAGGATTTGATTTTACCCAAATATAAATCAGATAAATTAAGAAATATAGGAGGAAATAGCAGGTTCAAGCTCAGTAATGATTTGTAGTAATTACCGATCTCAATTGTATTTTAACTTAAAACCTAAAATTAAATGCTACCTCATTTCCCTAGCTGTCCAAACAACTGTTTGAAAACAGAAATAACATTATGATGGTATTTAATTTCTATCACAGAAGATATATTATATAATACAGTGCAAACAACATTGCAATAATCATTGAGGTAATTATGCAGATGTTGTTGAACACCCAATAGGTCATGCCATGATTTATCACAGCTTTCTCAAAAACTACCAGCACAGTGGTCTAAACCTTTTATGATTTTGATTCTGACGTAACTCAATTTAATTTAGAATAATTATTCAGTTCTATACTGTGTAACTCAGAGCAGAAATTATCCCCCTCTTTGTGCGTGTTTGTGTGTGTGTCTATGAATGTAAGTATTACTCTTCAGTGAAGTTAAATCTACTCTTAACACACCCGTATGGTTCAATTCTTTGAGATTTATGATAGCGATATATGTTAAATGTCAAACAAATTAAAAGACAAAAACTACGGAAGAAAAACCTGCTTACTTAGACCTGACACATGAGAAAAAAGCTATGAAGGGAGATGTAACTTTCTTTTAACTAAAATGCATAATTGAGATGATGAAACAATTCACAAATTCATGTATAATTTATAATTTTTCAGCAAAAACATTTTACAAAGTCAAAACACTTCACACTGACATTTTCAAGTGTAATGTTTTGATTTTTTTCATTTCAAAACAACTTTTCATGTAGAAAAAATTACCAGTTCTTAAGATGTTCCCCTGAATATTTAATATTCTGGTCAATCTGAAAATAAAGTATCATATCACTTTTCTTTGGGAATATTAAAAATATTCAAATTATCTTTTCCAGTTGATTATTCTTTATCCACTTGATTAAAAATTTCAGTTATTCACATAGCACATATTCACTTCTAGCACCCCAATAAGACTACTATGATCGGCTCAATAGCCATTTCAGTTCCATTAAATGCAGTTGAGTGATGTGTTTAAGCTTCCATCATTGGTGCTACTGCTCTGTAAATAATAATGCAGTTTTTGTGAAGAAAAAATGTCCTATCTGAGGAGAAATGCTATATCAGCAATAGCAGTTGATGGAAGCAATAGACTAGTCCCAATAGAACTCATACTTCCAACATCCCTACTTTTGCCAAAAGTTTAACAGGAGGAAAAAAAACCCCAAAATAATTACAGAATCACAGAATCATTAAGGTTGGAAAAGACCTTTAAGATCATCAAGTCCAAACACCAGCCCAACACTACCATGCCCAATAAAAAATGTCTCAAAGTGCCACATCCACACGTCTTCTGAACA
>NW_010537136.1:0-3219 GCF_000687285.1 Phaethon lepturus | reverse complement strand
GGAAAACAATAATCTTGAGATCTTTACTGTCGCTTAAAACTTATTGTAATCAATCCACGGTTCTTAAGTAATTTGGACAGAGTGGGAAAACAATAATCTTGAGATCTTTACTGTCTCTTAAAACTTATTGTAATCGATCCACGGTTCTTAAGTAATTTGGACAGAGCGAAAGAGCATGATCACACAAGCTACCTCTCCTTAGGAAATTAAGCTGAAATGCAGAGAAATTTCAACGGGTAGTATTTCTAATTTAACTTACATTCAGTGGGCGACTTCATAAACCTTAAAGCTTCTTGCTTCACATAGTTTTTGCAGTTTGCTGTCCTCTGGCTAAGGCACTTAAAAGTACTGGAGGCTTAGCTGTCTCATGATTTGTGGTTCCTTGCTAGATTTTCTCCAGAAATATTAACTGGCTCCCACCACTCGTTTTCACCATGTCCTCATCTGCAACAATTCAACAGCCTTTCAAATATGACAGAGCAATTTCTTTAATTTTTGTGCTTTTTGGGTTTCCCCACCCTAACATGCACATTGCTTTACTGATTTGATTTTGAGCCAGGCCCTTCAAAGAATTGCTTTTGCAAAAGTGTGATGTACTGGCAAGTTGTACTGGGGGCGATAAGAAGTTCCTGAATATGGGGAAAGAAGCAGGAGTCATGTGAACAGATTTTTCTGCCACGTAAATTGTGAGATGAAGCCATGGATCCTGGAGCCATGCCCCAGGATCACTTGCTAGCGCGGTTCTACTTTGCTCAGCAATTGATTATTCATGAAATCTGTAAAAGTGACTGTAGGCTGGTGGTTCCAGTACTTGCCTGAGAAATGGGGCATCTCTGTTCTTTTCCCAGACTTAGGAATGGTAATTTATGCATAATATATCTGCTTAATATGTCTTCATTTTCTTAATGCTATTTAAGCTCCACAGCAAATTAGGACCTTTATTTCCAAACTTTCTTTTAGTAGAAATGGTCAAAACAAATTATTATTTTGGATGCCTCAAACCTGGGTATATCTCATGATGAGTGATTTTTTAAAACTTTCAGCACCTAAGACCAAACTACATATTAATTAAGTTCTGCAATAAAGGGGGCTACTTGAGCATATACTCCCCAAAATATGCCATTTCGTTCACAAATGTGCTTGTTCTCCCTTTGCTCAGGAAAGGGTTATCTGACCCTTTCCTGCAGCCTGCTCAGTCAAGTTAACTATGCATAAATAGGAAAGAAACTTATGCAGGAAGAAAATGAAATTAGATGAATAATTAACATATACTTTATGCAAAAGCATGAAAAAGTGTTCCAAAATTTCTCTGCTTAATGTGTGAATTCATATAAAAATATTCTGCATTGAAACTTTGTCAGCAGGTCATAAAAAGCACATATCTACTCATTTAATAGGTCTATGATTTATCTGATGTGTTTAATTTCCTAACGAATGATACAGTCTATCCTTTTAGTCATTTTAAGTACGTTATTTCTGTAGGCTTGTGAACAAAAAGTAACAGGCAAATCCCAGAGGTCAAAAATGGGTGCAATTTCACAACATCAACAAATAGTATTTTGAAGTGGCTTCCTAAATTTAGGACAAAAACAAACAAAAGAGAATGTTGATCTTTTGTGTCATTATCTTGCTATAAGATTTCCTTTGTATCATCAAAGGATGAAATAAACAGAAAAAGAACTCATCTTTGAAGAAGATCTAGTCTGATTATGAAATTTTAATTTCACTGTTTCAGGCCATGAGCTGCTTTTGCTCATGCAGTAAAAAACAGTCTATATTTAAAACAGGAACAGAGTAATCTAATTTTTTTTTTTAATGGAAACAGCTGGATTATAAGTATTTATTGCACAGTTGAATACTTAAGATTTCATTTGCTGGAGTTATGTGTGTGGCAGGGTAGGATTTACCTGGTAAAGCCCATGAAGCTTATAATAGGAATGTAAAAATAATCTGAATGCTGTTCTATTTTTTTGGAAAGCAAACTGTGGAGTGGTCAGTGCCCAAATACAGACTTAGCACTTTCAGGAACTTTAATGAGAGTTGCTGATACAAATGCCCAGAACGTTTGGATAATTATACACGTTCACTGTATAAATAGCTAAAATACAAAATGGCATAGTTTCCAAACCCTTCTATTTCTATATTTCAGATACTGTTCAGGCACATTTTGATATAGTAATTATTTATACTATGATAGATAGCCCCAGATCTGTAATTCACTCATGGGGCTTAGGCCATTTCATGAAAGGCAAAAGTATAGTGCATTACTTTGTATGCATAATGTAGAGCATATATATAATTAATGCTAACATTTTGCTATGAGGAGAATATTTCTATGAAGTGCGCTTCCTGTTTGGAATATTGTTTATGTTGTAAAGATTTTCATTTTGAGATGAAAGAATGCTTGTTTCCCAAGAAAATGTTGGCCACTTTTGAGGATCTATCTTTATTTCCTTCCCTTCCGTCTGTTCCTTCCTCACCTTCCTTTTCTTTTTTCTTTTTAACAAATAAATTGTTCAGTGGTAATATAATGGTAATAGGTCGTGTACAAGGTTTTTTTTCTGGACAAACTTGTCAAGCAATACTTATCAATATAATCTGGCTTTGATACCGAGCTTAAGAGATTGTAGCAGAAATACAATACTTTGCATTCCAATGAATACCTAAATTAATTTTAAAGTTAAAAAATTCAACAGATAGCAGTAGTAGAATCTCATTAACCCACACTAATAGGTGGGAACCTTATATTTTATGCTGGCTTTAGGTCACGTCACGTAGTCACATCAGGTATGTCAGAGGAGGAGTGAGTAGCTATATATAGGAAATCACCTGAGGATAAAAACAGAGAGGCATGTTCATCTCAGTGTATTGTGAGGATTTTTATCTATAATGTTTATTAAAGCTCACAGAGGAGATAGATACGTTTTAAATCTGGGTATTGAGCTGGGGCTGTACGCTGCAATCAACTTTTCAAAAATTTTTTTTGGGGCTGTACTCTGCAATCAGCTTTTCAAAACCCGCCTCTAGATAAAGTGCTGTGCTAACCCTTCTCTGGATTATGCTCTGCGTCAGGAAGTATGTTATCCCTTAAAATGTTATCTCCTTTCGTTCTTTAAATTTCCTGCTGGCAGACTAGCAGGAGTGGGCTTTTCGTGGGGAGACCTGTTGGCGCTGCTCCTGGCCCAGCGCCGGGGAAGAGCATCTCCCGCGGGTCGCAGG
>NW_010537135.1:0-14229 GCF_000687285.1 Phaethon lepturus | reverse complement strand
CTAGTGATTCTGTGATTCTGTGAACAGTCTGAGTAGCTCCTGTGGTCTAGTAACTGAGCCTCAGTAATAGGACTAGCAATCTGGAAGGAACTTTTTCTGCCAGATTTTCACCTGAAATCAGGCTCTATCTATGTGCAAGCTTGTGTGGTTTCATGTGCTGTGCTGCTTCATTTCCAAAGGGTGCTCTGGAAATAAAAACATGTTTTGGGGCATCTACTGCTGCCCATTTGGGAATGGCTCCTGTGGTGCAAACACAAAGCTGAGAAAGATGAGCTATTAAAGCACAGAATTTGCCAACGGTGATTTAAGCTTTCTGTGAACAGCTTTGATTCTGTGCAAAGTAACCTGGAGTCACTCGTTCAGGGACAGATAGATTTGCAAGTAGCGCTGCTAAGAAACTGAGCTTCAGAGCTGAGGCTGGCTAACACCTGTGTCCTGGGAATGCAGGAAGCTCCTTTCACCGTGGGTCTGACTTGGGAGGAGTGCTAGCTTAGCTAATCGATCTGTATGCTGAATAACATGCAAAGAAATAAAATTTGCTTTTTAAAGGTGCGGATTGACTTGTCACAGGAGGATTTAATAAAAGGGTTTGCACAGTGGTAAGTTTTCATCTCCATACTTTCAAAACCTGCCTTGCTGAGTTTGCATGAGTGTTGTTGGAGGGCTGGTAAATGGGCTGTGTATTTTTGGTGAGCAAGAATAATATTCAACCTGCAAACGCAGGCCTAACTTGAACTAATCTGTGAGTTTTATCTAAGTTGGATGTAGTGCAATACCTGCCCTGTGAAACAGTTTTAATGAGAGGCCTACATGTCAATTATAGTCTTCAGCATATTTTAAGTTACCATAAAAGCCACTGGGACACATAAGTAAAAAGAATTATGTTTATTAAACTAACCTTGCAACAAATTTTAACTTGGATAAAGATCTTAACTAAATTAATACTCTGATCAGCAATATATATATATGATAAAACTTTAATTACAAAGCATTTATAGGAACTATTATAATAGCCACTTACAGTTTTGCTTGTCTGTTCATTGTGGTTCAGACTTAAACCTTCAGCATTGGTCTGAGGCAACAATTAAGAACCAGTGTTGGTTTTTTCCCTTCTACGTCCGTAGTTAATGGCAGTAGTTCTTCCTTCTTTCTCCTTCAATGGAGCCCAAGGAATGCCATGGGGGTAATCCAGGAGCTTACCATCCACACAGGCAGTGAGCCAATACCGGCCATCAGGATAGGAAAACCATATTCCCCTGGCCCAGCTTGCGTCCGTGTCATGTAAGGATATGGCAATTACGGGAGTAGGAGAAAAATGACGCATCCCAAGTTCCTGGTAAAGAGCTGAAGTTTGAGGCTGTCTCTGGAGCCTCCTTTGCCATGCTGCCTGTGAAGCACCGGCAGTAAAGCAGCCCAAGTTCTCTCTGTTGTACCACTTAAAACTTTAAAGAAAGTCTTAAAAGTACTATAATTATTTGTGTCTGTCTTGCAGGTATGAGCTGACAAGGAGTAGAGGCAAGAAAAATTGATTTCTTCTCCTGTACATATTACTAATTTTTCAACTTTATATGAATGTACATATCTCTTTTGTAATTAATGTGCTTTGAACAGTCACTGCAAATTTGAAGTAGTCCCCAGCTCAGGACATATAAATTTAATGATCCTACTCAGAGATTAGTTTTCACTGAAGTAAACAAACAAACAAAAAACCCCCAACCCCCCATGGGGAATAATTTGTCTCTAAAGAACAAGTCCTTTATTTTTGCTTTTTCTGGCCTATCTCCCCCGAAGAACCCTGAAGTATGAGCACTCCCTTAAGGAAGTGTTGTACCTGGAGATACTTGAGACCATCAGCTAAGTGTCATTAGTCTGCCTGGCAGTCTCATTTTCCCAGAATCCCATTCATGTTGTTTTAACATGAAAGCATTGTTTAAAAGAATAGGCACTTCTTTTAAAAGAACACATTTTTAAACAGCATTCTTCAGCTGTAGGGCTACAGAACCCCTTGAAAGCAAGCTGTTTAAGGAAAAAACCCCCTGTTTAAGACTCTAATAGCAATTGTTTTTTGAGAAACTAAGAAAATGATATTCCACTGTTCAAAAGTATCTTAGCAGATTGTGGCTGCAGGGGTGTATATATCGAAGCTTCCAAACGCAGGGAGATTAATTTAGATTACCAAGACGTCATTAAGGTTTTAGTTCGTGACGCCTTAGCATGTTTTGTTCTTTGTTACAGTACATTTCAAAATCTTGTAAACCTTGATAGTAAAGCATTCTGCCTGAGGAACAGCAGAGTTTTGTAAACTAAGCTTTATTAATATTGGAGCAAAATATATCAAAATATTTTTGGAAGCTTGGTGTACTTGTTTCTGTACAATAAACTTCTAACTGTCTTGCATAAGAAAGTTGATCTATGCCTTTCTAAAACTGACTTGAAAGATGATCATGGTAACTTCAAATCCATTCTAGGCAGAAACTGATAAATCACCACTGGAAGCAAGTTTTAAGTATTTTTGGCCTAGATGGCCATAACTGCAAAGAATAGTCGCTGGTTAACAATTTGCTCACACCCTGAATTTATCTGGAGATGTAAACAGCATTTTAACATAGGCTCTCCAGAAAACCAAGCTGGGCAAGGATGAAAGTGTTATGGCTAAGGCAGCTAGCGCACCTTTATCTCGTACTTACTGCGTCAGCAACGTTCAAAATGCTTAGTGGTTATAGTACGTCTGGCTTTGTGCTGGTTCAGTGTCCAAGGCTGATACAGGGTGTATTGGCTCGCTCCCTGGGATTGAGTAAACCAGTTGATAGTGGTTACAGTAAGTTTTTTCTTAAATTGACCACGAAACAAGGATTTAGAAAAATGAAAAAATGCAGCAGCTTTTATTTATGTCAAAAAATCTGAAACTGCTGATTAGGGTAACAGATGTTAGAGGTAGC
Organism: Phaethon lepturus; assembly: GCF_000687285.1. Lineage (NCBI taxonomy): Eukaryota > Metazoa > Chordata > Aves > Phaethontiformes > Phaethontidae > Phaethon > Phaethon lepturus. The sequence goes on along the minus strand of NW_010537135.1, from coordinate 11,290 downwards.
TGTAGTGTCACATGCATCAACAGGTACATTCACAGGTAAGATAAATCTTGATAGAGAAGACAAGAGTAACTCTTAACTAGCTACCAATTTCAAATTTCGCACAGTAGGCAAAATATCATCCAGGTTACTGATCTCTGAAACAGAAGGAAAAAGCAAAACAGTAAGGTGTGCGTATCTAGAACATCTTCAAGGTCAGCCACAATTCTAACGTAAATGTTAAAAATACAGCTCATGAGTAAAATAAACACCTTCCACCTTTTAATGCTTTTGGAAAAAAACTTAATTTAGCTTATGAGTAATATGACTGAATATATGCAGCCCCATTTTCAATGAAGACCAAGTATTTTGGTCACTTCTTGAGCAAAGGTAGAAAGAGGAGAGTGAGGCAAAAGCACCTTCCCTTGCATACTCCTTGTGTTTTAGCACACCGGGATTAAACAAAACACATGTTAGCTATTTAAAGTCTTAGGAGGCAGCTTTGGCATGAAGATAATTACAGCTGTTGCAAATATTACTCACCTAGAAGACAGAGCAAATCTTGAATGAGAGCTTGAAATGGTGGAAAGAAGCACTCGTGTTCTTCTAGCTTATTGATTATACTGAAATGTGCAAGTGAGACTGTCAGATAAAAGGGGCAAGGGCATTTTAAGTTCACTTTCTTGGCTGTTTTGCCATACTAGGTCATGACTTTCTGAAAACACTGCTACATAGTAGTAGATAAAACCATTGATACCAAAAATGTGTTCTTAAGTTCTGAAACCTGCAGCCAACAAGTGTTAGCTGTCAAAAGAGGATCTCTCATTTCACTCTTTCTGCCCTATATACATCCTTTCCTCCTTACATGTAATTTGTCTGTGTATGCTAAAAATACTGCCTGGGGGCGGCTGATATAACTGCCTCATAGGTGGAACAGGGAGTATTTTATAAGCAGCTATTCTCTTGTTAAAACCGTGAGGACTGCAGAAAGACTGCAGGAATTACTATAGTTAACCCAGCGTGTCAGACTCACTGCCTGCTGCAGTTAAGTTTTAGTATGTTTGCAGAGCCCATGCTGAATGCAAGCTCTTACAGTCTGCGACCCATGTTCTCACCTCCTGAGGACAGAACAAGATTTGTCCAGTTCCCAAAACAGTTGTAGGCAGCTTGATGTGTCTGTTCTCTCAGCAACTAATACACTTCAGTACTACAGCTGAAACCTTGCAACACTTTTTCCTCCCCACCCACATCCAGTATTTGCTTTGTCTCCTTATGAAACACACATCCTTAATAAGCTTATTTGATCACCTCATCCATGCAATCCAACAAGGTGTTCTGGAATCTTCTGGCCTTAATTTTTCTCTGTGCCAGATTTATCCTTTTTGAAAGTATTCAAGATTTGTTTCATGTAGGATAGTGGTAACTCCTTTACTGTCACAGCTCACTGACTTTGTAACAAATTATTAAACTTCCTTTCAGTATGAGTTTTAAGCCAGTACTAAATTTGATGCTTGAAGAATGGTGGCCAATGGAACAGCCCCACATACCTGTGGATGTCTTGGGTCCCCAGAAGCTGCTGTACCTGCTCAGTCACGTTCTCGTTGATTATGTCACACAGTTTCCCAACACTATCCACTACGACAGTGGGTGGGGCCGAACTGTCTGTGGGAAAAACACATGCTTTATTTTTCTTGTAACAGTAATAACAGGAAAGTATTTTAGGTGCAGTCCAGTTCTTGCAGGTGGCCAGATTTTATTCGGTTTTCATGCATCAAGGCACATGAGTTCCATCCTTCACAGAAACCACGGCCTATGGTCAGAAATGAACTAATGTTAGTTAGGAACGGTGAATCTCTCGCTAAAGCGGCTGAAGAACTTGTCAGAGCTGCGTATTTTCACAGCAGAGATGGTACTAGTGCACCCTACAATGCCAGGGGAAATCAGCCAACTGTAAATGCTATCTAGAGATAGAGTTATTCATTAGGTTCCTGTAACACAGAAGGAGCACAGCACAGGGGCTAGGCCAACAAGGAACCTGCTCAATAAGTACTGTGTTAACAGCCAGAACTTGCTTTGGTATTGGATTTTACCTGCTTTGACTGCTGTGACCGAAGGTGACAGGCTCCTTGTCCTTTTCTCCCTCAGTTTCAAAAGAACTAAGCTTGGAGGAGGAATCCTCCAAGCTCCACTGGTTTGCTATTATTATGGAGACACGAGGCTTCCCCCTCTCCTATGCTGGCTGCAGGCAGGAATACAGCTTCCCTTCTCGAACGAAGCTCACAAGAGCTTAGCAGGCCAGGAGCCTAGCTCGCGGGCTGTATGCCCTACAGCGCAGCCAAACCTATAAATCCAAGAGCAGCAGCAGCTGCTGTTCTCCAGACGTAAAAGCCAGAATAGAACAGGTACTGGGAAGTAACCAAGTACGCCTCTGAGTACTGGCACTCAGTTTTTGATATACAACTACTACTTTTTTTTTTTTTAAAGTTTAGCAGCATAAGAAGGAAATTTCTGAGGACTGGGCATAATTAGAGTTGAATGAATTCCTGAATAGAAATCTACAGCAAAAGTTGAGTTATTTTTTCTTAAACTTGGTATCCTTCAAGTAGAGAACAAAAGATGGTCAAGAAGAATTATGAAGTCAGCTCACAGGAAACAAAGCTTTGTGGGGAAAAAAAAACACATTAAAAATTCAATTTAATCTATAATTTCTTTCTTCTGCTTTCCTGGTATTCCTCAGCAACTGCTAAAGGTTTACAAATAATGGGGTTTTTCTATTTAAACTCCCAATTGCCAGCAACCTATTTTTATCTTTGCAGTGAAGAATATACCTAGTGTACTCATTTCTCAGCAGCTCAACATACTTTCTCTGAAGAGATCAGCCTTTCACTTGCCGTCTTCTTCCTTTGGAAATGGTCTGAAGAAATGCTAGGTGGTAAGTCTTTACCTAGTTCCAGGAGCTCATGGAGATTTCTCATAGCATTGGTCATCTCCCCAAGCTTTGTGTAAACCTCATTCATTCGTGGATAAACACCATTCAGAGAATTCACGTCAAACAGCTTCTGGAAGTGAGAGACCATTGCAGTCAGGGTTGGTAAGGACAGCGTCTGGCTGCTCTGTAGCAAGCAGAAAGAATAACCTGTCAACGTTACTGCTTAACAAAGCAAGGATTCTTTTAAACTGTGAAACATTCTTAAAACTAGTCTATGAAAAAAATGGGTGTAATGTCCCTTATTAAATCACAGCATTTCAAATATTCTTAAATCTGAAGACATATTTTAGAGTTCTCAGACACAATTATCCAGCAAACCAAAAATATGCTTTTGAAAGTTTTCTTCTCTGTTCCGTAGTAAGTACGTTTATGTTTTCCTCAACACTGACTGAGAAACAGAACAGGATAATACCTAAGACTACAGGGCAATGCAAATTCATCGCTGGTCACATGACTCTGATGAAAGCTGTCTTCCCCAAGGTGAATTTATCCTTTATGTTAAAATAGTCTTTGACTACTGCGTGTCTTCAAACAGCTGTTTCTTAAACCCCACAAGGCTTTCAAATGCATAAATCTAATCACTGTGTGAAGAATGCATTTAAGAATTCCACAGTAACTTGTGATTATAAGCTCCTGGTAAGAATTACCTTTTCCTTATTTTCTATTTCTTCCAAAATTGCATCTACTGTGAACTGGAGGTCTTCAACTCGTATGGATTCTCTGTTATCCTGTGGATCTGCAGTGTGCCATGGCACCAATTCTAGAGACAGTTTTCTCAAGGACCTATGCAAATCCTTTTAAAAGAAGGGAGGGGACACAACTTATTTTAGTAACTAACTGCTTAAAGTTGTTTTTATTCTAGAAAGGGGCAGGTTTTCTATTTGTCATATGCAAAAACATTCCAGTACTGGCGACAGTAAGGTTTTCGTTTCCATGGAATTTAAGCACAGTATCTTCCTTACATTCTTTGATTTAAAAAAACCACTGATAGTCTAAAAATTGAAGTACTTCCTATGTTATAGTTTCAGTGAAATAAGAAATGTTGGTCACAGGGAGTTTGGTTTTAAACAAAATTACTTCACTTGTATCTAGATCAAAAAGTTACTGTTCTGGTGAGACAAAAGGAAGAAAGAGAATGCAGCATTGTTCATGTGTGAAGTACATAGACTCTAAAGCTTAAGCGTCTTCTTAGGGACTCAGCCAGTGAACAAAAGCATTTAGACAATATACACAGAGGAATATCTCTGGCCTGTAGGAGCACTGTAATTTTTCACCCTACTATGTTTTGAAGTGGTATATAAATGGACAGCGGAATTATTTTTAAAGTTTCACACCAAGTCAGGCAGTGACAAAAGCTGCACAAAGAAAAGAAAAAAAATCCCACATATAGGGAGGGACTGAGGAGTGGCCAGCAGATTAAAGGAAGAATATAAAGCCAAGTACAATAATGCATTACCTTTAGGGCCATTAGCTGATCTGCCCACATTTCTATAGTAAGTGGAAGGTGCTCAAATCCACATTCCTGTCCGTTCTCTTTAATATAATTTTGCACTGGCCCTTTACTGCGCCTGTATATTAATGGAGGAGCTCTTGGACTTCGCAAAATAGAATCAATATGGGACAAAACCTTCAACCACAAATAACAAATGTTATTGCTCAAGTGTGTATGACATTTTATAATAAAATCCGTTTCCACCACAGCCATGCTTGTCTAAACATTAAATCATAAATAGCTCCAATAAGTTACTATCAATGAATCTTACAGATGCATTCAATAGGTAACAGATTCAAAGATTTAAAAATATACTAGCTAGAAGATACGTAAGAGTAATGCAAATACACTTCCCTTTGAGGGATATTTAACATTTATCCACTTGAGGTGTTGTTACTTCCACAGTTTACATTGTGCTAAGTTTTATTATATTTGCGCTTTTTTTTAATTCAAAGAAAATTAAAGCTGCTGTCTCCTCAGGCATGTTTAAAACCGTAACATAAGGACCCGTTTTGCCCAAGACCTTGACCAAATCCCCTGTCCTGAAAAGACTTCAGCTAAATCATTGATTTGATGTTTGCCAGCCTAGCCTCTGCTTCCTTGCTATATTTTCAGGTAGTTTACACTAAGACAGAACAATTGAGAACAAGCTTACATTAACTGCCAGATCCAGAATATCACACATCCTGTGCAGAGGACTTCATATGAACTCTTAGATTCAAAATAGCATGCTTCAGTTTACATAACCAAAACTCATGTATTACATTTCACTGTAACAGTGCTAGATACACACAGTACAGATAAAATTTGCATACCTGTAAGTATGGCTGGCAAACTGCCTGCAGCTGATCTCCTCCTGCGATACGCTCGGGTTCTTTCTTTTCTTCTGCTCTTTCTCCAGTACTACTTCCCGGAGATCTACATGCCGAACACATACAGCGTGTTACACAAGTAGCCTTAGCAGGAGATACTACTTTAAACATGATTAAAAAAACAGGTATGTAGCACATATACTTACACCTACAAAGTAAAATTTCCATTTTATGATGTCTGCCAATAGAATTCCATCAAACTGAACTAGCTGAGGAACATAATACTTAATGTAAATATCCCTAATTTATCTCAAGTCTCCAGGCTGAGGTTATTCCAGACTGCATGTTAATTTGGAAGGGACACCACCAGACGTACCCTTGTTCTGTTACCAGAGGTTCTACTACAGCTGAAGCCTTAAAATCCAGAATTTTATTCAAAAGGGTCAAATTCCATGCTCACAGTCTTTATCTGCTTCTGCTTGAACACCTGGCTTACTATATATAGCTCCCTACCCTTCTTGTCAAATCTAAGGTGACTTTCTCTAAAACTACCATCTAAATCATAGCCACCGCATGAGAGAAAAGACAATTAATGAAGAACTGAACATTTTTAAGTGATGTCTTCTTCAGGCTATAAAATATTTAGCATTCAGTATACACGTGCACAAATGATTAAGTGAAATTACAGATAAAAACGTCTTGTCAATACCTGATTTCTAACACCTTCAATGTCTTTTCTTAGCAATGTTTCAGAAAAAAACTAAGTAAATTTGTAAGAATAATATGGACATAACTTCAGTAGCTGCAACATTTTGCCAACTCATACTTTCTCATTCATTATCCATAATGTAACCAGTAGCTTTCTTTATAGCTCACGGAAGCAGCAAACACCATAGTTTGCTCCTGTCCGTATTGCCTGTGATAGCATTCAAATCAAATGCAGAAAGACAAAATGAAATAAAAAAGACACACTGCTGTGCCTCCATTTGGAGACCGTACCATCATTTCAGAGATACAGTAGCATTAAGCTCAGAGGAAGGGTGATAAGGTACATGCTTAATAAGCTACTATCTACATTACAGGTTACCAAGTATCTTTGCGGTAAGAAGTTCAGAGGCTTTTGAAAGTTACTGAAGAAATATACTTACTGGATAGTTTTCTTTAAAATTTTCTCTAGTTTCTTCACTTGGTGCTTGTAAAGTTTTAATTCTTGCGCAGTTGGTCTGTTAGAAAGGAAAAGTACCATATTATATGTCTTGCATTTCACGGTATCTATAAAACTCAGCCAAGCAAAAAAGTAAGAAAGCTTTGCCAGTGCCGCAAGATCATTCTGAAAATTAAATTCTGCAACACTTCTACAGGACAACAAGAAGAAACAGCAAAATAACCATTAGCAGTTGTTATTAACAGCGTGGGGAGGGAAGGTTGACTGTTGCTGCATCTTACTTCCATGCACCGCTTTTAAAGGCAGATTTCATACTACACTTTTACAATCGCTGGTGCTTTCAGTTTCTTTCTTTGTAAAGCAGCGCCTATCACAGTGCCCTTACAGAGGTTGATACTTATCCTTTCTCACCTCATTTCCAAATCTTTCTTGAGATTTATATTTTCAAGCAAAAGCTGTTCATTCCTGGCTTTTGTTTCAACAAGTTGTCTCTGGAAGGACTGCAACATAGACTGTGTTATTTCTTTTATTTCGCTCATTTCATAATCAACAAGCTTGAACAATTTAATGTACGTATGTGTTAAGAAGGGTTCCCACTTGCCTATATAGCAAGACAGCATGGGTGAGGAGTTGGCCGACTAAGATCAAGAGCCTGTTGCATTAGACCACAGGTGGAGAGCCTGTGATTAAGGAGGTCTATTCAGTCCCCAGCAAAGACAACTAACAACATAGTACTGAATCTTTACAGAAAGACAGTGAACCCTGCCCGGAGAGCTTACAAATTAAGACGACGTGATAAGAACAAGGGGATAGAAATCAAACACATATATGTTTCTATGTGGCTCTAGAAGGGTTACCATTTAGAGATCTGCACTGACTCTGACTTAGTCTTAGCAGTTCCATACCGTAAGCAGTGCTCTATAATTAGGAGTAGCATCTAGATTTAAGAATTCTTCCTTGCTTTTTACTTCTTTCTGTACCTGGTCTTCATCGTTTTTATAATGCCTATTGGGAAAAATAAGTTGTTTCAGCTTACTGTAATTCGATTACCTCAAAGATCTAACTTGGCTTAGTTAGCGGTTATGTATGAGAATAATGTTTCCATAAATTGCAAAGTAAATAGAACAGAAATTCTGCCCTAAGATTCACTGCTCTTCTCTATTATTTCTGGGAAGCTATTTCATATACTAATTAAGTGCACTTATTCCTCAAGAGAAATTCCAGCACAAGCAAATCCCATTTCAGTTATCAAGATAATAATCTCAAATTATAGGAATGTCTCTGGTATCTGCTTGTTGCTTTGTACCATGTAGGCACCGTGATAGAGCTGAAAAGCTGGTATTCTTTTTGTTTAGGGAGATCAGTTGACTGAGCACTGCTAATGCAGTAATTCTGCCTGTGAACCATGGCAAAAAGGGGAAGGGAAGGAAAAAAAAAAAAAAAAGAGAGAAAAGAAAGAATTGTAGCTCAAGTGTCTAAATACCCCCCACCTCTCAGCTGTCCTGGCCTCCTGACTGAGCAGCTGCTTAGCCTGACCAACATCTGTTCCTCGGATGAATCCAAACTTCCACAACCCTTACAATCCTTTGCTATATCTTACATGCTAGTGATGTCTAGAACACAGAATATTTACCATTACAAGCTTTAAGACAGTCAGGAGTAAGAAAAATTTGAACAGTAGGGTCATGAGGCATTAGATAAGACCTACCTTAGCTCCTTTTTCATTTGACTAATTTGAGATTCATAATAATCAATTAGGCAAAGGAACCTGAAGAAAGGAAAAATGGTATTTTGAATTTCAGATATTCTAAAAAAAATCATTCCTGAAAGATACTGTGACCAACCCATAGGAACAGGCCAGCTTACACGACAGCACTGCACAAGTGACTGCATTGAAGAGTGGGTTTTCTCTCATACCAAGCAAATATGGTCGCAGTTTTACAAAACAGAAAAGTAGAGACATTAACTCAGTAGTAGTCTAAATGTGGCAAAATTATTCAAGAGGAAAAAAAAGCAAAATCCTCCTGACAGCCTCCTCATCTTGTGACTGTTTACCCAGCAAGCTTAACAGCGTGGCACAGTCCTGAGCACGAGGGCTCAGCAACCATTGCAGGAGGTAAGAGAGCATTGGTCCCACATAACCTGAGAACATCCGTCTCCAAAGAAACTAAAAGTGCTTTCAAAGTAAGTGGTTGCAAAAAAATAGAGCCACAAAAAAACCCGAGAACTGCCTTTTCTCTTGAGCACTCTGAGGTTGTCTGTTTTGGAGAGATAGGTGAGAAAGCATGGGGAACCAAATGCAGTGATCCTTCTCACACAGTGAGGGCATGAGAAAAGGCCTGCACACACACAGTCCCTTTTAAATGCTTCCCAGGTAAAGGTTACTAGGACAGGCCTGGAAAACCAGGCAGCATCAGCACAATAAAGTGATGGCTACCTGAGGCATAAGAATTGGCAAGTCTCCGATTATAGCAGATCTATGGAGATCTTACTGCAAGAGACACAGGCTTGGAATACTTTCTCAGAGCTGTCACTGAAATACCTGGGAAGCCTTACAGCAAGCCCACAGTCAGCACTGGCAAAAAACATACGCTCTTCAGAAGTGACTGTAAACTGGACAGGGTTTTTTCTAGGGGGAAGGGGAGTAGTGGTGTTTGTTCTTTTTCTAAATTACATTATTAAATGTTGGAACCCCAGGATGAGATGACCCTAGCAAATACTGCAGTTCCAGCATAGAGGGAATCATTCCCTTCCCTTTGCTGACACCTAGTGTATACAGGGGCTGGTAATTTTTTAATTACTGCATTGATGTAACTTTACAAGAATTTATATTTGAGCTTGCACTCCTAAGGTCTCCAGCTTTTTTTTTTTTTTTCAGATGAATATCAAGGACACTTAACTACTTTAAAATCCGTTCCTTCATGCAGCATTACAGGTCATTCACCAATATAAGAAAATTGCTTACTGCTGATCTAGAAGAGACTTGGGAGCTCTTTTGCAAAACCGACAAAACATTTTGTTTTGAGTGGCACCACGCTGTTGCTCCTCCATCCCAACTTTGCATAGCTCCTTCTGCAAATGGGCAATAATCTCCTCCTGTTCTTGCAGCTTTTCCTGCTGCTGTTGATATTTTGCCTGTGAACAGATAATGGGAACGTTACGAAATTATTCTAACCCACAAGTGGGAGACTGTACTGTACATGACGAAGTAGGCACTTGGTCCCAAGGAGGCCTAGTACTTGGGTTTTAGCCATACTGAAGAGGCAGTGAAAGAAGGATACAGATACTTCTCTAAGTTATGGCTAGAAAATTCTGTATAGATTGAAAAAATCTTAGCTATAAACATTGTATGAACTCTGTGACCCAAGACTCATGTTTACTTTGATCAATGTAAATATTTTTAGAGTTTTTAAAAAAAAGTCAAAAGTTTGAATCCTCATACAGCACTGAGTTACCTGTGCAACCTGTTGATCTTTTTGAAGTTCTTTGACTTGATTCTGTTGCTGGCAAACTTTAGCTATCGTCTCATCTTCCAGCTGACAAATTTTGGACTTAATGTTTTTTACCACATTTTCCAAATCATTAGCCCGTTGCTCTTGTCGAGATGCCCGACCTCGTTCCTGTCGTATCTCATCTCTGAAAAAAAAACCCCAAACAAACCCTTGATTTAAATTAAACTCATTTCACTAACGACAGTGAAGGAAGCACAGGCCTGACAACATTATCTGATGATGCTCAATAACAGCCTGTGGCAGCAGGAACGGGAAATACGCTGGTATGGGAAGAAGCAGCAGATGAAATAACGGAGGAGCTGAGAAGGAACTAGGCCAATATTGCTGCATATTGGGCAATAACCTCAAGAAAAAGGTCTTAGGCCTCGGGTGTGACAAGAGCTCCACCTGGCAGGAGGTGGACACTGATAATACTTTTGCTTTGCTGTAGCAGGTAAGTTCCTTCCACTGCATCTTACCTAAGATAACGATTAGCCTCCATAAGCCCCTGCATCATCTTCTGCTGTCGGTCTGTGTCCTCCACCAGCGTTTTTAATGCAAGCCTTATTCCTAGAGAAGACTGACTGTCTAAGACAATCGTATCTGGAGATACATAAAATAAGCAAAGTCATAACGAAAAGCTTTTAATAGCTGAAGAAGATTGCATCTCTGCTGCCATTTGGAAATGACAGCTTTAGAGATGCCTTATGAACTTAGGCTTTACTCTTTTCAAATAAAAAATTTGTAAAATTTCCTTACCTGATATATTTCTGCAGCTCTGGGCGGCAGCAAGACTTACTGGTTTCAACCCACGACGCATTAATAGCTTGTTTAAGTTTTCCCATTCTGCCTTCTCCTGCTGCAGTTGGGAGAAGAAGAGACAGAAACTGGAGTTCTCAAGATCAGCTCACGGTCTCCTTCCTTCCTGTTGCGCAGAAAGTGGAGGATACCAAATGTCCCCCCAAAAAAACCAAACCAACCCCAATGTCCCAAGAAGCCCCAGCCCCTATAGGAGGCCTTGTGAGACTTTCCAATAGGATCTGCAAAAAACACTGGGAAAAATGGTACTTAACGATATACAGAATACTCCGTTTTCCTGATCACTACTAGAAGGAGAAATATGTGCAATGAGTAAAGTTTACCTTTTTAAAAAACCCAGACAACCGGCCCTCGGGTAACTCCATCGACCCCCTGCCCCAGCCCCCGAGAGAAGCCCTCAGAGGACGCGGGTGCCTGCCTTGGGGGTTCACTGTTTGCCTGTTTCCCTTTTGTTCTGTTTTTAACTACCGAGCGGTAACAACAGCCACCGCAGGTCCACCCCGGTACCTCTGTCATGGCGAGGGACGCCCGCTCTCGGACCGCTGC
>NW_010537134.1:0-7444 GCF_000687285.1 Phaethon lepturus | reverse complement strand
CTTAGTTGCTGGCTGGGGATAAACCACAACATTTCCTTAACCTTCCTTTTTATTCTTTGTATTTTAAATATAAAATTAATTCAGTACATTAAATATGATAGATTTGCAATGAATTGTACTGGTTAGAAATAGTTTAAAAATTTAGAAAGAAACTCTTTCCTTTTGATCCCGGTTAAATCTAATATTTGGTATTTTTGATTAATTTAAGAAAAAGAGTCATTAAAGATAATATAATTTTTGTCCTGAGTAGTAATTGTAGTTTTTAGCTGCATAACTACATCATTCTAAATTCAGTTGAGTTGCTAGACTGAAATGCAGGGGAATATATATGTTATGCACATGAGGCAAAACTTAGAAAATCACTATCCTGTTTAGAATACATTGAAACAACTTAATAGTTTGTACACATCTTTATTTAACAGCCTTCACTTCTGAACATGCCCAGGACTAGTCTATGGAAGTTAAACTGTCCACAATTAAATATTTAATTGCAAGTATCTTTGAAAATTCTGTTAAAAACAAATATTGAACAGACACACGAAAATCAAGTATCTACTCTCTGAAGAAGAGGAATAATAACAACTATTTTTTGCTAAGATTTTTAAGAGTCTTTGAATTATGTTAGTTGAGGAAAGTCTCAATCCCTAGGGGTGCAGTAGGACAAAATCAAAGCAAGGTTGCTGATTTTTGTGTGTCTAGTAGACCTTCATATGTTCTTCACTTGTATCACTAGGATTCTCTAGTGATCAGCAAACCAGACAATCTTATTTGCTATGTACTATTTCTCAGTATCAGAAAGATAGATTTAAGGCACCTTGATTCATCTGTTTAAAAGTATTTTTAATTGCATTTCTCAGTATTCTAAGACTGTTTTGTTTCATTGTAATAAAGATTACATTTGAAAATTTCAATTTTATTTTTACTTGAACTCTGAGCTCTGAGAAATAGTCTCCTCTTTTTGAAAGCAAGAAGCAAACACTACTTTCGTATTATATTTATTCGTTTTAGTGTTAACACTGACTCATCAGAATATGTCTCATAGGCTAGGATGCTCTATGAGGGGAAAAAAATATCTTTGAATATAATCCTGCTAGAATTTTACTAATCTGTAAAGGACTAGTCATAATGATTTCAAAGTAATTTATGTAACTACTAAAAGCTAATTGTCTATCATCACATGCCTATACTTAGGGTTATTTCTTTTATGAGCATTTATCCTGCACTTAACAAAAGTGAAATTGATGCATATTTTACTCCCTAGTCACACAGTATTGAGGATTAATCTTTGTGCATTTGACTCTAGATTTGATTATGCAGTATAATTTTCTGATAGCTGTGAACTTTGTCATCTCAATTTTATTTAAAGTTGTACTGGATGGCACAGTTCCTAACACAAATACATACGGGATATTTGTGGTAACCTGCCTTTATTGCAATTTTTTTTTAAATAACAAAACCCACCATCACACCAACAACTTTCAATTCCTACGTTGAAATCAAATATTAATCCTAACACATTGTATTACATTTCCTTTTAAAAATAACCTTTCTTTGTGGAACTCCATCAAAATTTTTAAAAATTCAGTGATATGATATCAACTGTTGTTGATTTCATTCATATGCTGTTGAGATCTCAGACTTCCCATTAAGCTCCACATTCCTTTTCAAAAGTCATATTGATTTTCCTTTAACATGTTTAACCATGCATCTCCTCGTTCTGTTCTTTTTTATAATCTCTACCAATTTTCTAAATATGGAGATTGGAGAGTTGCTTATCATGGAAGATTTTTGACATGTTCATTACTTTCCACTACTTTGATAGAAAGGCTAACTTAACCTCAAGGCCAACATTTGTACTTCAAACACTTCATATCTAGGCTCTTTCAGAACTACATAGAAAAGGCTCATCCTAGCAACTTGCTGTGGTTCTGTTTATTGATTTTCTTTAACATATCTTCTATAACTGCTTTCATTTTGACACAGTTCCTTAGAACCAAAGAAATGGTTCTAATGCAGGACCTCTCTGGCTACCTCAGTAACGTAATGTAACATAACAAACAGGACATGACATGACATGACATAACCTTAGCTTTTCTGCAATGACAGTGTCCTTGAATGTATTTTTGGCCCTGAACTTCTGTTAACACTTTAATAAGTAAGTTCCCTATTTTTCTCATCTTTGAAAAACTGTATTAGTGGGTAGATTAGGTTCACATGTTCTGAAGTTGTTTCTCAAAAGCCGGTTGGCCACAATTTCTACTGTCCTTATTTGAACATGATTTCCTTTTCCTGGGATACATATTTTAATTTTTATTAAATTCCTTGACTGTGTTGTTTTACCATCTCTTTTAGTGATCTTTTCAGATGTTGCTTCTTATTCTTGAGACTATAAAATGACATTTCGACATGATTTCTGGGTCACCAGTAAATACTTACATTATAGTGTTGTCTTCAAATTCATTTCAGTGAGCTTCCTCAGTTTTATAGAGCTCCCCATACAAAGTAAAAAATTATTTTTAGTTTCTTTCTCTTCCCTTCCTCCCAGGGTGTCCAATTTGAGTGCCTTGTGGACACTTTGAATACTTTTTAAGCACATTATTGTCACATTTACTCTCACAGAGAAAATCTGCTCTGCTTTAGGCCAGTTGTTTCTCTATTCATTTGATACTTTTATCTTAATGCTGAAATAAAAAGATGTTAGCCGAATCACTAATATTTGAATTGAGGATAATCAAAATATCACTATAATATTCTGTAACTCTAAAAATAGCTTAATGTCTGAATAGGTCTTTTAGTAAAAATTCACTCATGAACCAAACCAGTGTATTTCCTGGCATGCTACATAAGTAAAGCTTTAAACTACCAACTTAGTAACTGATTATCAAAACAATAGAAAAATATAAAATAGAGTGCAGTATAACAGGGAAGGAAATGTAACCTTTTAAATTCATAACAACAAAACAACTTCCACAGTAGCTGGAGTACAGAAATGTGTGTTAGAGTTGTCATTCATTATATTAACTTCTGTTAGCATCCAGCTACACTTCAGGATATTACAAAGGATATTTAGTAAAAAGGATCCAGTGAATACCTAAAAATTATAAGTAAAGTTTTGTTGTGGAATATACAGTTTCTTCAAGAGAGTGTGAGATCAGAAAAAAGCTGTTATGCGTGCAGCTTCTGAGTGAAACATCAGGAAATAATAGATCTTTAAAGAGGTGTCTATCCTCTTTAAGCTGGACAATGATCTTGCTTATCATTCGTACAGTACTTTAACTAATTAACTGCTACGTGTATCCCAGTTGAGAAGGAAAAGAAATCTGACTTCCTTTTTAAAACAATGCAGTCTCTTAATTGCAGGTTTTTCTCTTCCACAGAATGTTCCCCTAGTCCTCACTGTCATAGTCAATATGAGGATGCCAAAACTTGTGCAAAAAACGAAATATGAGTATTATACATGTAACTACGAACATATCCCACCTAATAAATCTTCTTCTAGTTGAGTGGGTTACTGAAGTCTTATTAGAAAAGAATGAGGACTTTCAGACTGCTGCCTGAGGTTAAGTTAGCAACATGCATATTTATCAGGTATAGCCAGTGCAGATGACTGGATTAGTTTCTTTAATTCCAGTTATTAATTAATTGATTTACCTTGATTACTGACTGATACTACATAATCCTGTCCTATTTCAGTGTCTTGCAGTCTTTGAAAAATAAATATTTGTTTGTGTGTGTGAATAAACAGTAGGGATTTTTTTTTTTCCTTCGAAGAATAAAATACCCTGCAGCCACCTTGTCTGTTCTAAAAAAAACTTCAGAGAAATATGTACCTGTGGTGTTAATAATACAGAAACAAGCATATATTTACTTAAACTAGTACTAAAATCTGTTTTTCTCTCCAAAACATTCAAAACACATGATGGGATTACCTTTTTTTGAGGAATAATATTTTACAATTTTCTACTGGAAAATTTACATATTGAGAGTAAACAAACAAATGTTAGTGTTTAACAGTCTAAATAAAACCCCATATACTTTATTGCACATTTTCATGTGTTCTTTCTATATGATCTTATTGCCAAATAAACTAGAAGCTGTCAGTTAATTTACATATTTTATAATTTACGCGTTATTCTCAATAATACTGAAGTTCCCTGTTATATTTTCCTTGCTTACTCATGATCTTTATTCAAACTAACGGTTACATCCAAGCAGATACATTTAAAATTATGATCTGGATATGCATGCTTGATTTCAGATACTTTTTTTTGTAGTAAATTATATTAAAAAATAAGGTTAAAAAAATAAAATTGTACATAGCTCAAACTATTTCACCTTCTTTGTAATATTTCCATCATTAAACTGTGCTTCTAAAAAGTTGCAGCAGATTTAGTTCAACATGGTTTTATGGCACACTCTATTTAACTAATCCCTTAAATGCCTTGGAAATTAGGATTCTCTGGCAGCTGATTTTAATGAGTTCATTGTAATTAACTAATAGTCTTCATTTCTTATGCTTTATTTACCATTATATTATGTTAGTACTTCTGAAACGAAAGCTTGGAATAATTACACGTAGCATTGATTATTCAGTGGACATTGTAAAGCCAATTATGAATTCCAAATGTATATTGAAAAGGTCAGATATTCAGAGTAGTGCTTGGTGTGGGTATATGTATGTGTCTATATTTATTTTTTATTGTTTTCTAAGCTTTCTACAACAATTAACCTTCATAGCTCATTCCGGTAACATATTCAAACTTTCTCTGATATGAAGAGAACAGGTTTAAGAAAAGCTCAGATTTTAACTGAATCACATTTTCCAAAAACTGTGGGGTTTTCAGCAAAATAACAGCTATCTGCATATCCATATATAAAGATCTTATTTTTATTCCCTATTCCCCAAATCATTTGTGCATTTTACAATAAGCAGTGGCTTGTCATAGGAAAAATGAGCCCACTATCTCCAAGAAGTATATACTCATAACCAGTCTCTACTAAATTACTACCAAATCCACTAGGTGCAAGTTAGCTTTTCTCTTTTTGGCTTTTTGACTTGATAGTTCTTTGGTGTTCAATAGTCTCCCTTCCTTGGAGTATGAGTAATGAATGTGTTCATACAGAAAATCGTCTGTGGTGTGAGGTTAAGGTATACTCAGACCTAGATGCTTACTCTTTTACTTTATCAGGAATCTTCTAACTTCTTAAATTTTTACACACACAAAAAGTAACCTTACAATCCCTCCAAAACAGTGTTTGCTGTATGTTTTAATCTCAAGTGATATTGCTTCCACACAGCATATTCAGATATTTTGCTATATCTACTATTTCCTGTGTTGCTGCTCTAAGTCATGCCTTGCTCAGCATGCAAGCACAGTAAATCCTGTTCATGCAGTCCAGATGGAAATGGAAAAATATACCTTCCTAACAAGCTCTTTGAATCCCTTTTGGTGACCTTTTATGAAAACAATATACTCCCACTGAGTATATTGGGAGGAAAGCTTGGAATGGTAGAGCAGTGGGCATATATTTATAAAAAATGGGCAGCAGAATCTTGGGAACAAAAATTTGGTATCCAGAAGATATTTCAGTCACTATATACATAATTTCTTCAAAAGTCCTTTTCAAGTCTGCCTATTAAAAACTAACTTTTCAGAGTATGTAGCATTTGAGTAACATTTTATGTATTCAAATCCTAATTGATTTCAAATCTAAGAACTCAAGTGATGATTTATGTGATTCTGTGTCTTATTCTCAGCAAAAATAAAATGCTTTTTAAGTAGCCAATATATGACAACTTTTAGGAAAGCATACTGCTTAAGTGGTTAAAAAGAACATAACTTTGGAACTATAAAACACAGACAGAGTGTCATTCACAGTAACAATCAGCTTCATTAGCTGCAAGAATACTCTGTGCCTCTGCAATTGCCCGACTCATTTGTTACAGACTTTCAAACTTTGAAATAGGTTAAGTAGTGGCCCTTCATATAGTGATTTCAAACATAAGCAACTCTATCATCACTGCATCAAAACAAAACAACTGCTGCCATCTCTCAAACACAGTAGTATATAAGACTACAGTTGAAGATGTTCCAAGCACAGCCTCAGCTGCATGACAACCTTAATTCTGTCATTGACTAACTTTGCAATGTTAGATTTTTTCAGCCTTAAATTTTGGGAGTTTTGAACATAAATACCACATCAGTTTATTACTTATAATACTATAATACTTTACACACATAAATTAATTATTAATAATAGTTCAATACATTTTATATATGTGTATGATATTCTGTGCTCTCTAATAATAAATATAATTTTTATTACTTTAAAGGACAATTTTTCCCTCTCTACACACTTCATCTTGCCTCCCCTCACATGTCATTTCATTCTTCACAACTTTAAACACAAAGTTATGCAAAGTTAAGAGAGTAATTTGTGACATTGCACAGTATCATAAACAATCCAGGGGCTATATTTAGATGTGGTTTTTTTTTTTTCACTACTGGTTTTACTTTTATTTGTAAAGATTTAAGGAAATTATTGAGTAGTTTTAAAAGAAAAGCATCATTCTTGTACTCTTGTTTCATGGTGTAAATGTCATGAAGTTGAATTCTTTACCTACTCAAAGATGTTGTGCAAGCATAAGAGTGTATGATAAAAGTGCACAATATAGGAAAAGTAACATTTATACTTTGTAGGAATGCTCATTTAAGAAAAGTTTCTGAAGTAGACAGTGAAGAAATCTATCCAGAATGACTCCTCAATACTGAAAATCCAAGAGCAGGTAGCACAACTTTTTCACAAGCTCATGGCAGTTAACGAATTTCACTCTGTAATATCATTTAGTTAATCATAATTCAAATGAAAAATTAGTAGGCATAAATTTATTTTAAATGAAAGTGTCATCCTTCAAGAGGAGTTAAATGGATGACTACAACTGCAGCATCACCTATGCCACCTCTTCCATGTGTTTTAATGCCTTTAATACTTTTACTACCTTAACAGAATGCTGACTGAGGTAGGTCTGCACACTCCAATACACAGTAACTCTCTCAATGCATTCATTCCACTCTTTATACCATAAATACCAACCATTCAAACTCATGTCATCCTCAGAATGTCTGTCTGAGGCCCTTTCATAACATGAGAAAGATAGACATTGGACTTCTGAGAATTAGTTTCAGATTCTGCAAGAATTCTTTAGTGATTATAAGCCATCTTGGCTTTGTATCTCTGTATCTCTTCTCTTCCACTACCTCATTCAGTCCTCCACCACCTCCAAAGTATGAAGACAATGTGTTTGCTGCAGACTTAATTCTCTGCCACAGATACATAATTTTAAAGCTAATTAATCATATTGAGGAGCAAGACTCATGCAGAGAACTGCAAATATCAAGCTGGCACTTTAAAGTCATTACAGAATCACAGAATCACTAGGTTG
>NW_010537133.1:8296-53327 GCF_000687285.1 Phaethon lepturus | reverse complement strand
TACCAAAACCTGGCCACACAAACCCAATACAGCTTTGTAGCTCTTGGGACAAATCTTCCTTTACAGGTAAAGGCAAATGTCTGAATATCTGTCGCATTGGGACCAAATCGCTTGAGTTTCATTTTGTGAACAAATGCGGTTTCACAGCTCATTGCTCAGACAGTGCACAACGGAGAGGACACAAAACAAGCGAACAAAGGGAAGAAATGCAGCCATTAGTAACCCTGGTGGTACCTAACCAGAAAAGGGTTTTCATTCCGAGTAGGGACGGCAATTCCCCTGATGTGAAGCTCTCAAGGTGTGCAGACAGAGGATGCTGCCGCTTCAGAGAGGCAGATAGACCCAGGTACCGCTTCCTGCCTTAAGCCATCAAGAATAGGTTTAGGCTTGTAAAACTTTCTGCTTTAATATCTTTGCGAATAAACAGATGCAAAGCAAATTAAAACAGCTGAGACTGTATCTAGACTCACTTCAGCAGGCTTTCCACAAGGGAGTTATACATCAGCTGAATATTATAATTTATAAGGAGCATGAGGTGATCTGCATTTATCTACAATCAGGAAATAACTGGATAACATGAGCCTGATTCTTCTTGCATTTACCCAGTTTTCAGCTTAATTTCAGTGGGATTTCTCCTTACAGCACCCTGAATGAGAATCAAACCCCATGGTTTCCCATAGGAGCAATGAATCCGAGTCAGCTGGTCTGCCTTTCAGCAGTGATGAAAATGGGCACACTTTCTCAGGGCACCCCGTGCAGCTGCCATATATGCATTATGCATCCATCTGACTTCAGGCAGTGTAAGGGAAGGTATTACGCGGGGTGGTGCTCGTGGGAGACGTGAATTGCACCGCGTGTGCAAGCACCCCCCGGCTCCTGCGCCGGGCTGGGGATTACGCAGGGATGCCTGTTGCCGGTCCAGCCTGCCCTTCTCTTAGGTCCTTCTCATGGGAGGTGGGATCCAGTGTGTCCGGGTGTCTCCGTGCCCCAAGAGACCTGCCAGAATTGGCTCCTGTGGATGCTCAGAGCTACAAAAATCCATCTCCCTTAGGAAACACTAATAATGAATGGCTTAAAAACATCTTTATGAAGATTTTTTTCAGGTAGCCTTTTGGGTAGAGATACTTCTGAAATACTGCAGAGGCTTTTCCTACATAAAATGTTCGACGTACTGGTATTCACCTCATCGCCTGTGGGAATTACTCTTTAGTATCCAAGAGCTGTTCATGAGTGGACCTATGACTGTGTTCCCATCTCCTCCTGTGAGCGTTCGTATCTTCTCTCAGCTTTTAACATCTCGGTTGATTTTCCAAGGAGATTGGAAGTAAGGCCTTAGGAACAGGGGGGTTGGACTAGACGACCTTTAAAGGTCCCTTCCAACCCAAACTGTTCTGTGATTCTATGATTTTATAATAAATGCTACTGCAAGATAAATTAAGAATTAAGAAGACAGGCCCAGAAGACAATATCAATTTTGCTGGGATTTGGTTCTACTGAGGGATACTTTCTTGTGGATAAGCATAACACGGCATCGCCTTTTCCAGATGATAGCAAAGCATAATAGCTACACTCTTCTCAGTCTCTTCTGAGTATCTGCTCTTTACGATTTTCCAAATGAGTTCTTTGTAAAAATGTCACATTGCAGTGCTGCTCAAAGGCTGCTTAATATTCTTCTTTTCTTGGTAGAGCCATATATTCTCTGACATCTGAGGTTTCTTTAATCAGCTCTGAAGATGGCTCGTCTTCCACATTGTTTTTCTTGCTAAGTTAGAAGGAAACGCACAAAATACCCTAATGTGTGTATTTCTCATTTGACTTGGGGAAATAACTAGCTTTGGAGCAACATTTTTAATAGCTGAGATTCTTCTGTTGCCTAAAATACTACTAAAGATAAAGGATTTGGCCTAGTCATGTTTTTAAGAACTACTTATAAAAATAGTGTTTTACAAAATCTGATTCACTGTCTTCAAGCTAACAAGGCACCAGGCATGTCACTGTGAACTTCTTGTTCATGATATGGAACATTTTCAGGCTTGAACTGGTTTTAGTGGCATTTTTCAAACAAGCAAAATACAACCTGTAAGAAAACAAAATGATAATTTCTGTGGCAAATGTAGTATTTCACAGTGCTTCACTCCAAACGGGGATAAATAAGTAAAATCAGAATTGTATTTATATTGAAGTACTATGATTTTTTTAGTATTGGAACACTAAATATTTTATATAAGGAGAACACTAAATATTTTATATAAGGACATTATAAAGTATTATACATGAAAAAATATCATATTCAAATGGATACTCTAGCATTAAAGTCTACAGTGAATCAAAATGATAGTTGAACTAAGAATTTTATCGCATAAAAATGAGCCTTTTTCTCCACTTGTACTTAATTAAATTTAATAAATTTAAATAAATTATCTGTTAAAAATGGAGAAACATGTTTTACTGACACTTAAAAAATGAATAAAACTATAGTCAGAAGTTGGTTAACCAAAAACCTTTCTGATCAACTTTAAAGTAAAATAATCATCGAAATACCTGCTCAGCTGCAAGTTTCAACATATATTTTGAATCTGTGAATTGAAATAGGCCACAATTTTGCATGTGGACAATTTGAAATACCTCTCCGTTTCCAAAGGGGCAGGTAAAGGCAACAGCTGTATTTAACATTGCTTTACGGAGCCATCTAAGCAATGTTGAAGGTGTTGAACTGATTTTAACTGCTTTAAGTAATCAGCTAAAAAAGAAAAGTCAAGTTATTTCCTTCCCTCCACAAGTCTATCTGCCTTCTAGAGCTCCAGAAGGAACAACACTGCAGCTCCATTAGGCATGTCCTATAAAAGCCCCCACAAACCCTAAGCATGGGAACGGTGATGTATAGATACATCCCATGACAAAAAGCAGGATAGAGAAGAATTTACAACAGGATCAATGAATCTTTTCAATTCTGCTATCCTCCAGTACAAACCGCAAAATAAGCAACATCCACAAAGTTTGCTTGAGTTATAGTACAGTATCAGCAGCAAAAACAGATTCACTACTACTCCTGCAAACTGTGGTGAAATTCCCTCCATGGGTCCTTACAAGAAATTCCATGTTCACTCCCCAGAAAAATGGATCAGGACAGTATCGATAGCCTCAAATATTAACAATAAACTAGCTGAGCCAAATTATGTATAGCGTTTTAATTTTTCCTTTTAAAATTAATTATTTTTTGATTTTTTTTTAAATTTTCCTGTAAGTATGAAGGTTGTAAAAATAAAATATTATAAATATTTTTTACTTACTTGTTATATTTGTGTTTAGGAAGAGGTGTTATTCTATATGTGCCATCATTTAAAGTAAAGAGTTACAAAGTTGCTTCCAGAGCAGCTCCATTCTGCTAGATGTGAAAAAGGAAGACAGAAAGCAAGATCTTCATGGTCTGGTTTGTTTTTTGTGAGTTTTATACCTCGAATTTATTGTAGGTTTAAGGGAAAAGGATGATGGAAATTGCGAACATCATGAGGATGTTTGGTCCGTAGAATGAAAAATGTCCCATTTCCTGAAAGGTAGGAAATCTGTAAGCTTATAAAGAATTCACCCACACCGAAAAAGAATATCTAAAGACTCAGCAGCACCTGATCCGTGACATACTCTAGCCTTAAACTGAACTTTGGCAGAGAGCTGCAGAAAAATTGTGGAAGTGCTACAGAGCAGCAGTGGTGAGTGCGTTGGAAGGAAGGAGGAATACACAACAGGCAGGGAAAAGCAGAGGCAAACACATATATTTATTGTATTTTACTATATTTTACTATATTATACTATATTATACTATATCATACTATATCATACCATATCATACTGAACTGTACTATACTATATATATAAAATAACCTAATGCCTCTCCTTGCCTGCCACATATAATTGTGGGGGATCTGAGGGCTTGAAATTGCTGTTTCTCAGCTATTTGAGTTCTTTTTCAGCCTGCTGTTTCTTCTTATTTCTGACATACAGCATTTAACCCTGTGCAGCTATGGGAACCTGGTTTTTAACGAGCGATGAAGAGGTTCCTAAAATTTTAATAGGTCTGTTACATCAGGGAGGGGTGTACATGCATTTCCATATTAAAGGACATATCAGAAGTACTGGGAGTTAAAGTGTAGCAAGTAAGACGAAAGAAGGCACTAAATGGACAGACTTCTCTAAAGGACTTCTTTTTCTTGCTGAAGCATCAGATCGTATCAGCTTCTCTTCTTGCTTGTTGTAAGGCACCACACTGGCAGTATAAAGGACTTCAGTGTTATTTGGAATAGATCCTATACCTCTTTAAACATTGGATCTAGTTAAAAGAATAATTCTATAACAGCAGTGCTGTATTTCTTCCACCCTCTACTCATCTCCAGAGCCAAAGTATTTGTTGCATGATGCTCTCTAGCTCATTCTGCTATCAGCAATGCAGAGCCATTACAGCAATCAGGTGTAATCTGCTTTACCACCAGCAAAGCAGTTGCCAGGAAAATTTCAGATTACCACCATTTTTATACTAATTCAGTGAAAGTGTACATGGTATTTAAAGCATGGCTTGATTTTCAATCCCAGAGTTGTATTTTCAAGCATAAAATTTGGGTGGCTTACTTAGCAATTTTGTTTTATTGAGCAAGTGCATACTTCGCACTATGAAGGCTGAGTATGAAGTATCAAGGTAGCATTTTTAGCAAGTTAATTTTGCAGCCAGGCACGTTTAGCCAAAAGCCAGACTTACATGTTAAATTGGTAGAAAATTAGCTACTGTCAAAGGGAAAACTTTGTCGTTGAGCTTTATCGCTAAGGTATCTAATGACCTTTCCTGTGCCAATACAACCACTTGTACTGTATTCACACAACTCCCTCTGGTGGCAAATTTCTCCGTCCCAGGTGCGGGATAGCATCTTCCCTCTTGTTTTTTAATGATGTTTGGGTTAGAGGCATGCTGGTGGATTCTCAGCTCATTCGGGCAGTGGAAATGCCATTAAAGTTTCATTTCCAGCTGTAAGATCCCTTTTTCTTACTTTTAATTATATAACTACCAGTTCAACTGAATAAAAAAACTACTGTTAAATCTGCATAATATTCAAAAGACTGCAGGAAAATATTAATTTAAATATATATTTCGTAAAAGAAATAATATTTCTGGTTTACATACTTCCCCTTCCCGCAGTCCACCACTATATAAACACCTCACAAGTGGTCCTGGCTTTGTCTCAGGCCAGGCTGCTGAGGCAAGGAGGGGCATCACAAATCCGAAAACGGGGAGCTGCAGCCTAAAGGAGGCAAGTGATTTTCCCAGTTTCACATGCAAAGTCAGTGGCATGCTAGGAAAATTAAACCTGGATTTTCTTCTTACCTGGGGCAATTTACACCACCCAGTTATGTAAAGGGACCTTAACGTCTACTAACTCACTTTTACTATCAAGGTTTTTCTTTTCCCAACATTGAAGACAGCACTGCCTACCTGCTGCAATTCTCGCAAGACCATCCCTCGCTACCTGCTGCCTAGACACGTTAGCAGCGGAGCCTGACAGACCCTGTGTATCCAAAACCCCAACAAATGCGGTAGGAATTTGATGACAGAAGACTTATCATGGTCCGGTCACCCAGCTTTATGAAAACTGATTGGCATCAAAATTATCTTACATAATGAAGTCACTTTGATGACAGCTAAACTTCTTTATAAACATTGCATTGCAACTTCTTTCACTTACTAGTTGTCCTTTCTTGTGCACATCTGACCTCACTTTCATCAAGCAATGCCATTGTCGCTAAAATATCAAGTGAAATTACAGTTTTTAAAGAAAAAGTAATCATCAAACTCACTAGTTGAAAGGAAGACAAAAATATTTTGTTTATCCTACTGTCAAATCAACTTTGTTTTGTTTATTACATTACACAGATTAGTAACACGGGTTTTCGCAAGGGCACTGTGTTGGTAAGTCACACTCCATAACCACACCGAACATGTTATTCCTCCTCTTGTCATGAATAAATCATCTTAGCTGAATACATAAGGATGATGTGCAAAAGCAGCACGACTGGCCCAAAGGGTAGAATGGTACAGTGCTATGTCTGAGGAATGAAAGGAGAATGAGATTTGAAGCACTGTCATGCATGACAATGTCCTGGTCATCAAAATAGAGCAGTCTGCCATTAAAGAATAGCATGCATTACTGGGAGACTAAGGAGGTCTCTGATGTCACCTCTGCTAAACAGGATCCTACTATTTTTAACATTTTAATTCAGGTTAGAATTCAGGTCTCTCTTTCAGACACACACACCTCCCTGCCTATTTATACGTACACAGTATATGTGACATAATTTTCCATTGCCTCAAATGGAAACTTTTATTCAGTGATTTCTTATTCTAAGGCTGTTCTTCTGAAGAAAGGCAGTTCCAGTTATGTGATCCTAGTGAATTCATCATGACTAAGGCTCTGGTCTTTACCCTGTAAGTACATATGCATGGGCTTTTTATGCTTGAATGTTATTTTTCTAGATGAATCACACCTATAGGGTGGTGAGGCACTGGAAGAGGTTGCTGAGAGCAGTTGTGGATGCCCCATCGCTGGAAGTGTTCAAGGCCAGGCTGGATGGGGCTTTGAGCAACCTGGTCTAGTGGAAGGTGTCCCTGCCCATGGCAGGGGGTTTGGACCTAGATGATCTTTAAGGTCCCTTCCAACCCAAACCATTCTGTAATTCTGTGATTCTGTTGCAGCTCCCATGAAATGGAGGCATGCTTGCCCCTGGTGATGTGGAATCAGAATAATGATGCAAATGGGACATGAATACATCAGTCCTGTCCCTGTCTGACAGAAAAGAGTAAACCCGTGCAACACTTTTTGACCTGTTTAAGTTTGCCCTCTATTATAACTTCTTAGAGTAGACTGACAATGATAATACGAAAGAATGTGGACTGCCAACTATAACAGTTCTTCAACACCAGAGGCCATTCCCACCCCAATGTCATAACCATTGGGTCACATTTCTCCCTCATGAGTTTTTTTCTCTGCCCAAGCAGATCTTCTTTTTCTAGCTGCAGAGTGGATCAACTACAGCTGAAGACAGCGCTACCTAATCCAGCTAAAAACCAGAGCATTCTCTTGGTACTGGGACAGTATGGATCCAAACACCTACAAGCTCAGGAATGGATAGAAATCGCAGTTTCCTGTTCCTGTGCTCTCAAATGTCAGGTGTAAGTACGACCATGTCAACTAACGAATTAAAGAGCAATATTGCCTGCAAAGCCTCTGGATTTTGTCTCAAGCATTCAATACTGGGAAGCCCTAAACTGAACCACTCTATGCAATGTTGAGTTATTGGCACCACAGTCTGTGAACGACATGAACCAAACAGAGAAAACACACTAACAATGAAAACGATGCAAGGGCTAAAATCCAGAACTTACAAGGAAGGTTATGGAAGAGTTAGGGTTTTTGGAGGTCATGATCAGAAACTTGGGTACCTCAACAACAGACTGCTGCTAAGTAAAAAGGATCTGTTTTCCATGTCTGTGGTGATAAAACAAGAAATAGTAGCCTTTAATCAAAGAAAAGGTAGTTAGGCTAGATTTTTAAGGAACATTTTCTTGCAGTAAGGTGCTTACGCACTAGAACAGCTCACCAGGTGAAAGAATAGATCCTCCATCACCAGAGGTCTTGAGCAACAGTCCAATGCAGATATAAACTCATCCAGCCTGGGGCTAGCAGAGGGTTAGCTGGCCTCCAGCTCCCACTTCTAGTGCTATTTTTCTAGGATTCTCAGAGCACATATAAGGGGTGAACCTCTGAAGTGAAAAGGCATCCAAACTCCAAAAGGCTTGCAATAGGTGTTCATCAGGAAATAGGTTCTGCACATGCCTGAGTGGCTTGTATTTAGGCGCCTGAGGAACTTTCAGACTGACCTTGCAAACATCTCTAGCATAAGGCAAGGGCAGAGATGATCTCTGCAAAGATGTATTGAACACAAAGTTTACAGCTGAGCACATAATATCCCTTCACAGCATATTGGCACATGACAAGCAGAGAATTTTAGACTTCAATGAAGCACGACTAGCTAATAATAACAATTTTATAGTTTATTTATGGATGTAAATTTGCAGAGGTTCCTCGGGGCCAATGAGGTCAAGAACACAACAGATTTTCTTTTCCCATCACTGCAACAAAATCGTGCAGTTACATATACCAAGATACACAGTTAACACTAGACAGTAATGTCATACCCAAGCAGTAGATTTGTACAACTCAGCTTTAAATATGGTATAATTCAAGAACAAACTCTTTTCTATACCTGAGTACTACAAAGTATCCACAGCCTACCTGTTCCACCTTTTCTTCCTGCTCTGCTTCTTTAGTAACCAGTCCAGCATTCGTCCTGAGTGTTTCAGAGGCAGCTCCTCTCTCAAATTCTCCCAAAGTTCAACTGTCTGAACAATCAGAAACCATAATTGTTTACTGTCCATATCACGGTCTCCTTAAATATCCCTATTTTTAAGTACAGTACATGTAGATGGTGCATCCTTAGCTAAAACTGCAGTATCCAGGATTGCATACACTTAACCAGTCATCAAAGGATAGTGTAAACATAAATTCACAGTCCGATTCATCGGGGGGTTTAGGTACACAACTCCCTGAGCCATTGGCTGTTGACACACTCTTGAGTAAAAGTACTTATTGGTGGATCTGATTTTTTGTACAGAAACACATATATCCACACCATATAACTAACTGCAATGAAGACACATAGAATATCATCTGGATGATACCTTTGTTCTTCTGCTTTATTAATCAAAAAGTCACGTGGAATAGATGTTAACATTGCTCATATATTTTCTTACAGCATTCGCAGCACTTTAACTGAGAGCATTGAACAAAGAGGCACTAACGAAGCCCTGCAGCGTCCAACTAAGAGCAGAGCCAGGAAGAAGAAGAGTCCGGCTCCTCTCCCTGCGAGAGGTCCCGCTCGCCATCGCCGAGGAGTCTTGCAGCAGCATTATGTAAAGCACGTGCAGTACAAAATGCTCCCTGCTTTCAACTGAAGTGAAACAAAGCAGCGGCTCAAAGAACAGACAAATAAGCATTCAAACCTGTGATATAAAGAAAGTAATTGTTGTGGTTTAACCCCAGCCAGCAGCTAAGCACCACGCAGCCGCTCGCTCGCTCCCCCGTGGTGGGACGGGGGAGCGAAGCGGAAAGGTAAAAGTGAGAAAACTCGTGGGTTGAGATAAAGACAGTTTAATAGGTAAAGGAAAAGCCGCGCACGCAAGCAAAGCAAGGAATTCATTCACCGCTCCCCATGGGCAGGCAGGTGTTCAGCCATCTCCAGGGAAGCAGGGCTGCATCACGCGTAATGGTTTCTTGGGGAGACAGATGCCATCACTCTGAACGTTCCTGCTTCCTTCTTCTTTGCCGAGCTCTATATACCGAGCATGACATCACGTGGTATGCAATATCCTTCCTCCTGGCTTCCCAGGCACCCCCAGCCTTCTCGCTGGCTGGACAGTCCTTGACTGCTTAGCAACAACTGAAAACATCAGCACTTTATCAATATTATTTTCATCCCAAATCCAAAACATAGCCTCACACTAGCTTCTGTGAAGAAAAATAACTTTATCCCATCTGAAACCAGGACGGTAATTTAAGTGAGGAAGGGACGGCCTGAGCAGGAAATAAAACAGAGACACTGCAGCTGTTCCACTTACCGTGTGCTGGAAGCCTGCACATGGAAAAATGCTTTTTTCTCCCTGGGGCTAACCTTGTCACATTACACCCAGCCACTAATCCTAGCCCCAAGCCCATCTCTCCTTACCCCACACCTCTTCTCCTTCTCCTTCCCCGAGGGCTGCCGCCCGGCAGGGAGAGGCACGGGGGCAACAGCCGCGGCCAAGGGGAAGGGTCTCGGTGGGGGTTTGCGGGCAGGGGCTACAAGGGTGCTTGTCAAGGCTTTGTTCAGTCCCCTTTTGCCCGCATGTGCAGGCTGGCACCAGGATGCCGGCTTCCCTCCCCGGGCCCTCTCCGCTGCTGGGTTTTTAAGCCCACGAGCCGCGGCTCGTCCTGCACATGCAGCCACGGGCCGCAGCCACGTGTGGGTGGGTGCCGGGGTGCTGGGGCAGAGCAAAACTTCCCATGAAGGTCCGTGGTCATTCCTACTAATGTAGCAGTGTTATTGAGACACTTGGTGGAGAGTGATTTATTGACATATTGCAAAAGCATGTATTTTTGCCAACAGGTAGTTAAAGGATTAAAGGCAATGTTTTCTTTCCTGTAAACTTGCTCATTTGCTCAGTCTAGGAGAAACAATGAGTACAGAGAGGAGAAGGCTTCAGACATCTTTTTTTTTCTTTGCAAAAGGTCCCGTAATTAGTTTGTTAAGTTTGCAGGACCATACCCATGTACAGGTTTGTTCTGGGAGAAGCCTTTGCTTGTTTTTGTGCTCAGATAGGAGCAAAATCCACTTCCCATATGTATGTTTTTCTATCTACCAGTGTAAGTCCTTTCCCTAAGGTAAAGGACTTGTGAATTATCCTTTTTTTGTCATCTTCTTTTATATACTTGTGAATTATCCTTTTCTAATATACTAGTGAATTATCACTATACTTGTGAATTATCCTTTTTTTGTCATCTTCTTTTATATACTTGTGAATTATCCTTTTCTAATATACTAGTGAATTATCACTATACTTGTGAATTATCCTTTTTTTGTCATCTTCTTTTCTCTATTTTTCTCCAGTCACTGGATATTTTACTTTCCCTTTTCATTTACTGCAATATTTTTCATGTACATTTTGAATCTACTTCTTCTTAAACTCCTTGGTGACTTAATGAAATTCATATGTCTTTGATTTCTTTCCAGAATCCTGGCCTAAAACATATTTCCTATCCTCTCTTTGATGTTTTGCTTTAGGAGAATGTTCTTTAGATGGACTGTCCTTAAACGGCACCCTCTGTGGAGACTCTATTACTTTCCATAAGTACGTTTAAACTCCATCTTAACAGTGCACTCTACTAAATGTCACCCTGCTTATCACATCAAAGCAATGTTTGTCCGCAGTGCTTCACTGAGGTGTAGTGAACAGTGTATCTGACAAACACCCCATGGTTTGCACGTGAGCACGCTTCAGTGTGGTTTCTCCTGAAATCACACCCTCTCTGAAACAGAACTAACTTCGCTTATGTATGAATAAGCAAACTGGGCTCCAAGCTGAAATAACAGGATCTCTTACTGAACTTCTAGCAAGAGGATTAAAACTTTCAGAGCACCCTATGGGGACATACCCTTCTGGTTTCTTCCTGGAGCCTGGAGAGACCTGAGCTCCTCCAAAGCCTCATAGGAGGAACCTCCCAGGTGGGAACGGCCGGTGGAGCAGCCGTGTTAGTCGGCGCTGGTTCTCCAAGCATGGGTCAAACGGGACCCTGTGCTACTACTCGCGTGGTTACCCTCCTCTCTGCCGGTGTCTCACTGCTGTTGAATCATAGGAAGGTCAGATATTTCAGATCGGAATCTCACTGGAGATGACTAAGTGTTTCTATAACATATGCATCCCTGTAATTTGGGCTGTTTCAGCCCTAAAGACTTATTCTGAAATAATCTCTTCCCCAGGCAAGCACCTCCTTGGTTGAAGAGTTCAGAGCACCCAGGCAAGGGCAGATCGCTCAGTGCTGCTCCAAAGGCACCTTCAGGGCTAATTTGCTTGACGTTGTTTTGCCTACGCTCCCTGCTGCAAATCAAGACGACACTTAGGAAATTGATATATAAAGCCCCTTTATTGCACCACTACATCCCGTTAGCAGTTCAGAGACCAGCTGGGATTCTTGCTTGCCAAAGCTGCCTATTGACTTCGTGAAAGCATGGAGCGCTTAATCGGTCCATAGAGCGACAGTTTTTTAACCTTCGTTTCCCCACACCTTCTCACTTTTCCCTCCCCAGTGTTGCTGGTCTTGGCTTTTTGTAACCCAGCAGAGACGCACTCTCCTTAAACGGACAGGGCACATCCATCAAAATCTAATGCTCTGCGCCGTTTGAAGCCATTCAAGAGGCAGCACACAAGCAACAGGGCTTTGTATTGTGGTTTTCAGTGAATAAATACACATCAGAAAGGTGTCATGGGGGCACTGCACTAAATATTGAATGTTTTGAGGGGGCAGTGTATTTTTTCTTTAACTGAATATTTTCTGTGCACTTTGTTCAGAATACACTTATTGGTAGAGACCATTTTTCAAAAATAATTACTATTGGAGCTGTTCATAGTTTTCACAAATTCATCCAGTTATAATTAATATGTGCCTTTCAAGGACCTAAAAGAGAAGGCATTCAATATTTCTTGTCTCTAATTTTAGTATGATCTGATTTTTCTCTGGTTGCCTTTCCAAACACCTGGGGCCAGCCACATGAGTAAATTAGATTGTGCTAAAATGCATATTAATGAAGCTCAAGCAATGATTCCCTAAAGGGAGAGTAAAACTATATATAGCTCCTTTTTTTCCCCTCTCTTGGTTAATGTGCCTTTCAACACATCTAGATCCTAGTAAAATCACACCATTTTGGAATAGCCAAAAAATACAAAGAAGCCATTAAAACAAAAACTCAGAAGCACATTTATCTGAAGTGTATAAATGATCAGTCCTTTTAGTACTTGCATTTTAAAATTATTGCCTATTAAAAATGGATTTTCTTTTAATTGACTTATCCTATGAGAAAAAAATAATATCAAGACATTTGGGGTAGAAAGAAGTGGCATATTTGTTAATTGGCTAGTGATCTCTGTATTTTCCTCTCCATAAAAAAACGTAGTGCTCATTATAATGGGTAGCAGCGAAGGGTGACAACCAATTATCACGCGTGACCCTCAGTGTACGGAATGAAAAGAAAGAGTTTTGGAAAAGGACATCGGCATAAATCCCAGTTCCTCAAAAAAGTGCTGTGGTGTTATCAGGGATTGTCTACATCAACATTTCAGTCTGGGCTGGGGGGTGGGTTTTAAGTGAATCACTGTTGACCGGCGCCTTGGTTCACAGCACAGAGTGGTCATAGCGCACAGGCACTAGATTCATTCAGGAGAAACTGAACTGGAAGATAGACTCCAGAGGAATATTTAATGTGCACCCACTGTGAACAAGCATTCAGTTCTCAAAAAGAGACTTCGATGAAGTCCAAAACGGAAACCTCCTAAATGTGTGGGCACTGGGTCCTCAGCACCGCCACTTCTAAACTATATGGATGCACAGGAGGCTGCCTGGGTGACTAGGGAAGCCCAGCTTATCACACCAGAAAAAATTGGTTTAGTAATTAATTAGACCAAAGTCTTAGGGAGGATGTGACTCAGTGATGAACAACAGGAAGGGAAAAGAACTACCAAGTCACAAAACAAACTGACACAAAAACAACTGAGTATTAATTGCTCATATCCTAGAAATAAGAAGGGAGATCAAAACACAGATCTAAGGATTAGAAGGAAGATCTAAACAAAACTGAGCTTTTGGAACAACCTTTCAACTGGAATATCATGGCTTAAGGGAGCTCCAAATGCTTTTAGAATGCAGTTTATTGAAGAGATTGTATAATACAGCTGCTTTTAAGTATAGAGGACAGAATCTGACAGTTTAATCTGTTAGAAAGCGATGTTTCATTCCTAAAGGATTTTCTAAGCACTGGTGTAAGTTCTCCATATTATTATAACCAAACCACAATTTAAACAGGTTCAAATCATTTTTAAGTGCCTTTCAGTGTCAAAAGAGGGGAAAAATATACAGATGATTTCACTGTAAAAAAAAAAAAAGCAAATCTTTACAATGAGGAATAATGTCTCTGTTAAACTTGAATTGGATGAAATATTGAAAGTGGCATATTTGTTAATTGCCTACAGTGAGCCCTACATTCTCCTCTTCTTAAATACTGTAGTGGTCATATAAAGGATAGCAATTACAAATAGCATCTTTACAAACAATGCAACGGTCATGCAATTACAGCTTGTGGATCTACAAGCCAGTTAGGAGTCCTGCCTATTTATGTACTTACTTTTATTGCACGTAAGGTGTATCAGAAGAGGCAATCAAGAGCAGGGACACACAGAACCAGTGGCTACTTCTTCAAGTGTTGCCTGTCAGCCAGGGGCTTTGCCATGCATGACTTTCAGTTAGAAAGAGGAGATGTGGACTGGAGAAGCATCCATGTAGTTATTCAGGTTTTCATTTTCTTCTGAGCACCCCTTCAGAGTCAACAACTGAAAATACAGGATAAGAGCTCTCTCTCTATTTAATGAAAATTTACTTTCTCCATTCTACTTTTCCCTCCCGGTGGAATTTTTAAGCATGCCAATACCTTACTTGTTAGTCTAAAATTGGCATTCAGTATTACAACTATTGGAGTTTCATTCTGAGTGTTTTATTATTCTTATTATTGGTTTCCTTCCCCCACTACCTGTGCTAAGTTTCCTTCTCTACCCTCAAATACCCAACCTCTTGCTCTTCCCTTTGAAGACAATCCCAGCCTCCCTGCCAGAATCATCCCTTTGCCACCAAGGGCAACGTTTGGAGCCTGTTGATTCCAGCTCCAAGAACTACAGGAATGAGTATCCCTGCTACCTGCCTCCCTACTCCCTCCTCATTACTACTCATCTCTAGGAGCAGGCAAAACACGTCTGTCTTCTCCTGAGGCTGAGCAACAGTTCTTGAGGTAGGATATCTGGTAGGAAGTGATCATTTGTTTCCATTGAATGCTCTGGACACCCAGATTGACAAATGACACCCGCATTGGCAAAGCTTGACTCACTGATGTGCTATCCACCCTTGATGTGGACAAAACTGCAACTAACACTGGTCCCTCCAAGACGTAAAGATTTTGTGAAGGTTTTGGGGTTGCTTATGACAAAACGGGCAGCCAGTTGGGAGAATGAAGGTCAGCCAGATGCAGGTGCACAGGCAAAGGATGCTCTCATTCAGAAGCAGTCCATGGGTGCTATGAAGGAAAATCTGTAACATAAGTGTGTTCGCCTAGGACAGGAACATTAATTCAGGGCTCCCACAGAGTTTCCTGAGACCTCTGCTTTTATTCCATAACCATAGGATGGCTCAATTAGGCTCTGAAAAATTAAAATGTCAAACATTAAGTTAGTGCACAGATTAAGAAATGCAGAATTAAAAACTGAAGAGAGAATGGTGAGAAAGCGAGATTTGGCTAGGATATTCTGACTACATCAGAGAGTGTCTTTCTATAAAAGTAATTCCAGGTCAGCTAGGTTGCTCTTAGAAAAATTAAATCTTATGCATAAAATATGCAAGACCTTTAATTTTTCATCTTTTATCTTTTAATTGTATGGTAAAACAGTATTTTGTTAAAGTAATTTTGTGCATTTAACTTTGAAGCAGTTTTCAAAAGTCAATGACATGGTTTTAAAACACAGCACATCAAACGATATTTCCATCAACATAGAGCAGTTGCCATAAACAGCCTTAATTTCCAGTCTAAATTGGTGATCTAAATATATTCAGACAAATTAATGCAACGGAAAATTATGGAACACAAACTGTATATTTATTTATTGCAACATTTATCACTTGCATCTCATCCGCCATTCATACAAGGTTACTTCAAGTTTAGTAATTTTTTTCCCCTTTTCATGCTCCTATTGAGAGGAAAACTTGTCTCCAAATGTTCATAACCAAGTTGAAAAAATATTTTGGACTAATCTGTTCACTAGAATATTATTTCCTATATATCATACTTTATAGCTTCATTTAAACTGTTGCCACTGTGCTCAGCCTTTAAGACTTCAAGTAATGAACAATAAGTTAAATTGGCCTTTCAGGTTACCTGTGGGGCATTTCTGAAGCAGCCAGCCCTACAAAGAGTACCGAGCTGCAGAGAATTACCAGTACACGTGTGGCTTTGTTTCGCAACCTGTCTCCCGATGACAGCTTTGTAATTGCTTTTGGAGTGACACGCGGCGCAGGCAGTCTGAACCCGAGACTGACTTCATTGAGAAAGGGTTGTATTCATTGAGAACAGGATTTCTAATAGCAAAAAAAGGCTTAGCTGACGATACAAGACTAATCGTCTCAGGTTGGGACAATAGAAAGTAGATTAGCTCCCCCAGCAAGTGTTAATGCTGAAAATCAAAAGTAGTGAGTAGTAAAATTTATTTCATAGTCCTCAAGAAGAAAAAGCTTCTACTTTACTACAGATTAAGACCTGGGTTCTATGAGACAGCAGACTGTCCTCTCACTCTCCAGACTATTTTAAAATTTAGTCTTCTGTTCTTTTAGACATTGTAGCTTATTATGAACAAAAACCCTTAATTGTTCAGTATGTCACCTTCTGTTTGACAGGAGGAAACGAGGTATGATTACTGTGTCTGTGGATTTCACATGAAGCTGGGGAAGACAATAAAAAATGAAGTGAGGTTTTTTTATAAGGGAAAATTAAAAGAAACCATTTATGAGCAGCAGAATTAATGGCTGTCTTCGATTTTTTGGGGTCTCACAATTGAATTGCATTAGCCTTCTTTCTGTTACTTCTTAAATCTCTCACTTTTCACACTTGGATATGGTGCAGGGGGCTGCAGGTGGGAATAGGCACCAACAGACTGAGGACCTTCTGCCCCTGCATGTCCGTGTGAGCCAAGAACTGCTCTGCTCATCCCAGGGAGGAGAAGGCTTTGTGAGCAACATATGTTGTGTGCTGGCCCCTTGTAGGATCTCAACATCCTTAAACATCATTAAACTGATTGCATTGCCAGGTGTGGCTAATGCTGGTCCAACAGGTCAAAAGCTGGTCAAGGGGAGCTGAGATAAACAGATAGCATCATATGAAACTGGGATAAAAATACAGAAACAAATAGATCAAAATTACATATAGTAAAGAGAAGTTGACTACAAATACAGCTGAGTCAACACAAAGTCATCTGGCTCTTCCACATCTCCTGTCCCTTCCACATCACTTCTGCCCCTTCTTCCATTCACCTCATGGTCCCTTCACCTGACGAAAAACACTCACTCTTTGTGTGATGTCTGATATCAAGCAGGAAGAATTTAGAAAATCTCACCCAAGACTTGTGAGGACCAGGTGCCTCCAAAGGTCCAGATTTGCCCTGAGCACAAACAGGAATTCGGGATTTTCAAAAATTCGGACAGTCGGGGTCAATGACTTCAAGTTGAGCACTACTTACCAGAGGTTGGTTGTCTGCAATCTGTTGGAGCAGTGAATGTAAAGCAAATTGGAAGCCATCATCTTGGGACACAGATAACATTATTCAGTCTGGGACAGACCCCATCGGATGTGTGATTCACAGAAAATTGGAAGAGCCACTGCTGCCAGCACACAGGTCAAGCATGGGCACGCAAAACCCATTTGTGCAGGCAGATAGGGTCCCCCTCCCCATGTACAAAAGCTCCTTTTCCAGATGCCTTGCAATTGCAAAAGTACAGGGGAAGCCATGTCCCATGTACTTTTCATGCAGTGCATGGGTTCCAAACATGTAACAGAGGAAACCTTACCTTTTCTCTGGCACCAGGCAACCCTGGCACAGCTGCTCTGCCTTGCAGTCCCTTTCCAACCAGTGCCCAGAGCGTGAACCCTGCAGCTGTGGGTCTTGAGGTGGCACTGAAAGATGTACGGGCGCAGGCACGGCATTGAGAAGGTCCGAGTCAAACTTCCAGCCACAGCCTATGCATCCAGCATCTGATAAGGTCAAAGAGAGAATGATTTTGGGGTCATAGACCAAGGAACGAAGCCAGAGTTGGCTGCTAACAGGACAGGAGGAGAGCAGGGGCTTGGGCAGGAGCAGAAACCCCACAGAAGTCACGCCAGGTGGGAGCAGAGGCGGCACGGAGCCAGGGCTGGGGGTCCTGCGCCGGCTGAGGGGGCCAGCACACCCCCAGGTCCCGTGTGCACCACAGCTGCAACAGGGACAGTTTTGGTGCCTGGGGCACCAGTGGTGTGGGGCACACACCTGTGAGATGTACGAAACTGCCCGCACACCTCTCCTCGGGGGAACGCTTGGTTTGGCTGACAGCAGCACCCAGGAGTAGGCAGGACGGGGCTTGATGACCAGGGAGAGTTCCAGCGCTCAACGAACTCAGCGTAACGAGGCCCCTGACCAGAGCTGTGTCATCAGCTGCGCTTGTCCTATGCTTCATGTGCGCTTTTGGGCACGGAAACCTCCTAAACACAAGCTCTGGGAAATGAATGCCCAGTGCACTCAAGGTCTCCAATTTAACCTTTCGCTGTGCTGCCGGAGATGACAATGAATATGTTTTAATTGTAATTTCCTTAGAGAGAAAAGTTGGCCACGGAGAAAAACAGAACTGGGTTTAGGCCGGAAGAGACAGTTCAAAAAATTGTTCTGTTCAGGGTTTGCAAAAAGTCACAAAGCAGGTACAGCAGCGAGGTACGGCAGCCACCAGCAGCATGCCATCCCAGACAAAGTGCTCCAGCAGGGTTTTACCTCTTACAAAGGTGGAACAAATGTAACAGCAGCTCTCAAACACAAACCAGATTTGCCCCAGAGCTTTGTAACAAAAACCAGCTTGAAAATGGTTATCAGGCTGAACTGCTGCTCAAGTACAGCATCTTTCCTGCCTCTCTCCTTCCTGCCTCCCTACCTTTATTCAAAAATAATTGCCTGTAAAAATGAGCAGTTCCTGTAGTTACTCCTGAAGACTGTTGTATGCAGGTTTTGGTGAAGTAAGGCAGAAGATATTAGAGCCACTGAATATTTGAATTAGTCTCAGCACGTCAATTACTACAAAGATTTTCTGCTCTAGTTGCTTGCAGAGAGATGTGCACTTCTTAAAATCCCAGCTATTTTCTGTTTTACTTGTTTACAAAGCAAGACATAACAGTGTAAAAAAATCAATTGAACAAAACAATTTTATCGGAGTTCACATGCTACAACGAGGTGTATGAGCACAAGACCTCAGGCAAGACAAGCAAGCAGTCCTGTAGCTGCTTTCAAAGACCTCTTGCTGTTTGCAGCAACGTAAGCTGAGGACATCAGCAGTTTAACAGCTTACCCCCTTGATCAATTATTTAGCCTTTCCTTTTATTTTGCTGAAAGTTCTCTTTTTTTAAAATTTTTTTTATTTAGTCCAATCGCTACCTTTAATAAAGGGTGTATCCCTGTACTTCTGCACATTTGAGTAGAGTACTATAAATCCCTGCTTTCATACCTCTGTTTCAGTGGTTCCTCTCTACATCCAACAGTTTGTCAGGCAGGGGAAGGATGAGAAGTCAATACAAGTTCCAGCAGATCAAAGAACAGGGTCTGTCAGGCCTCCGCTGCCTCCACCTCCAATATTGTGTTGCAGTCCTCGGGGGCCAAAGCAGAACCTTTCATTTGAGAACCTGCACTGAAGAAGTTACAGAATACCAAAAAATGGATGAAAGCCAAAGAAAGTCGGTAGGCTTGAGATTCGCAGGAATAAAGGGAGAGTTAACACCATCACACATAACTGCACTTGCTGTCATTAAAGAGGAGATAACAAAAAAGACGTCTGAGGATAATTAGCTAAAACTGTACTGTACTCTTCAATAGAAAAACAGATCCTTTACAAAAATTCCCTCCAGAAATTTTGTAGCTCCTGCAGTATTTATTTCTGCACATTAATTTTCTTTTTTTTTTCCTTTTTTTCAAATACTTTATATACACTTTAGATGTAATTGATATTTAAATTTTGTTCAATCCTTTATGAGGCTCAGCGGACAGGAGCAATTCAATCAGAAATAAAGAATGATGTGAATAAGCAGCAAGGGAGTGCCTCTTCATTCAGTGTACAGAAAAATTAATATCCACAGAACAGCTATTAAATAGGACAGATTTTCTTCATTGCTTCAGTAGTAAAGCCACACTGATTCTGTACCAAGCAAGTATTATACCTCAAGAAAGATGCTGACAGAGCTGAAATTTTCTAAGAGGGGGCAGGGGAACAAGTGTTCTACTTATTTGTAGTGATAAATCCCATGGTAAAACACTAACAGCTGTTACTTTACTCATATTAATGATTTCTGTTTTCTGTTTGTTGCTTTTTTTTAAAAAAAGGTGATTTTGTCAATAAAACGATACGTAAAACACCTAGTTTCACACTTGAAAAGTAGAGAACATTGAGTAAGAGATAATAATTATTCAGACAGATTTACCAGTTTATATCCCTGTTAGAAGGAAATTATCTTACCGTTAATGATCAACAATTAAGTAAATAGCCCAGAAATAGTCTTGCTTAAAGAGTACAGGGCCAAGAGCAGCAGAGGGAAGCTGGACAAGCAAAGTAACAGAAGAGACACACGCACTTGCAAAAGCTGCAAAGCAACAGGAGCCCTCAAAACCCAAACTCGGGCTCTGGGCACGGGCAGAGCAAGCTACGCGCCTGCCGCCAGCCCCTGGCTTGGATCCGGACGGCTCCTCTAAGCTCAGTGCAGCCAAATCTGGGATTAAAATACCAGATAGTGACATGCCACCCTGTTTCATGTCTGAGGTATGAAACAAGGCGTTATAACCGCATGAGCTAAAGCTGGGAAGTAGAAACAGGAGAAGCCCCAGCCGGGGCGGCGGGGAACCTTTCTAACTCGGTGAGCAGAAATACAGGTCTGGTCAAAGCAGCTGGCTTCTCTGCACACTCGGAACGGCGAGAAATAGCTGAAACCTAAGCTATCCAAATAGTTTCATCTTCTGATGCATTGCTGTTGCATATCTTATTCTCAACAGGAAGGTTCTGCATAACGATACCAGCTTTAACTCCTTAATGCAATCGTCTGAAAAGGGAATTTAGAAGGACAGACTAAGAAAAATCCCCTCCACAGCTCCAATGCAGACTAGAGTAAAACCGCTTTTCCCCCCAAGGATCCTGAAGTTTTCATAATGTCAAGGTCATATACCAACATACTCAACACTGCATCTATTCAACACCGCATCTCACCTCTCCTCCCTCAAAGGGAGGACCACCTTCTCGGGATGTTATAACATGAAGTTTTATAATTAGTTTGAACTGGGAGGAGAAATATGGCTGCTTGTTTCTCATCATCTAAACAATGCTTCTGCCAGTTCAGGGCTTTAAAATTATAGCGTATTTGCCTAGTATTTGCATAAAAGGAAGACACCAGAAGAAAAAACTTACACCCTTCAAAATTCTCCATGCTACACTACTGCAAATTTCCTATAGTGTGGAAGAAGAATCCATATTTGCACAAAACCCACAATAATTCAAGAAGTAAAGTCAACAATAGCTGTTCCTCTCAGGCCTAGAAGGATAAATGGAAAATGGGCAGGGGTGAACTGGAAAGGAACATTTACATAAAATATTTTTTCTCAGAACAGTGACAGAAATCGGAAATAATATTTGAAATTCTACTCTTATAGTTGCACTTCAGTTTCTCACATATTTTGACATACTAATTATAGAAAGACACGTTATTTTAATTTAAGCTTGCAATTGAAAATTCCTATAAAATATACAGAAGTAACATCCTGGTGTGTTACACTGGTTTATAGGATGGCTGGCTTTTTGCACAGTGATGACATCCTATCTGATATTTATATTCTGTTAGAGTGGCTAGTAGTAATAATGAAGCCTAGATATATCCTCAGTTTTAAGGTTGTTCGATAACAGTGATGGTTTAATAACTTTATAATGAATCTACATAGAGATGGTGCACTGGCAAAGAAAAAATGGATATGAGTTTCGTCTATATCAGCACCTTGAAATTAGGTTTCTTTTAATCCCATTCCTGGACCATACAAATATAAACTTTATACTTGCTTACAGGTCATTAATAATGACACTTTCCACTTTTCATTTTGTTACTGTCAGGATATATAAAGGAAAAAAATGTACTTAAGTACATTTTGCACACCAATTTAAAGATATATATATTCTTAGTTATGAATATACAGTGCTGATAATACTTCTAAGCAAACTGTATCTACATTTCTTACTCTTCCATCAGAGCTTAGTTTTCATAAACAAGTAATTACAGTAAAATTTTCATTTTTTTATGTTTCCTAACAAGGTTGTGGAAGAATGCAGCCATGCAACCACCTATTAATTTGCAGTAAAAGATACTGCAATGAAAATCAAGAGATACCTGTTGCAATTTTTAACAGTTGAAAAAAAACCCCACCATACACACAACAAAAAACAAAGCCATAAGAAAAGATTCACACAAACCCCCAAATGCAGCTTCATCACTGTAAGGAAGCACTAGCTCTTTCTGACAGTTTCACAGCTGAAACAAAAGTGAGAAAGGAGAACCCGACACCTACAAATAAGCAAGGGAAGGTAATGTAAGAAAAGATATCTGATCATTACCACGTAATCACGGCTGGCAAAAAAAGAGGCAGATTTCACATGCAGATTTCTACTGAACTGAAAGACCCGGCGAAGGCTCAGCTCGGTCCCACCTAATGGGATCTGTCAGGAGGTAGAAACCACACGCGACATTGATTATCTTCCCTGTTAGAGCAGAATTGCTGCTCGGCAGGAAACGGCAGAAGATTTCAGTGTGGTCCCCGAAGCCCCCGTGTGCCTGCGACGCTGGCAGCGCGCTGGCGCTGAAGAGCCCGTTGCCGCTTCGTGCAGCGCGGCTGGATGCGGAGGCCAGCGAGACGCCGCTGCGCAGGGCTCTTCACGCACAGAAGAACGGGAGGGGGTCTGGGTAGCAGGTTGTCCCCCTTGTCAAGGAGGCATCAGCATGGCTTAATCTGTTCTATACTTCAGCTGGCTGGTCAGAGTGCCCTGAAACCTACTGTCTATCTAAAACTGGCCCCTTATTCCCGTTGCACTTATGGAGATAACCCAGCTGGGCTGGAGGTAGCCAAGCAGAAGAGCTAAGCCGCCTCTCCAGAGCCAACAAGCTGTAACCCACCCCGCCCTCTCTCTGTTCCCATAAATATATATATTATTTTTAACTGTCATTTGTGATGTAAGCTTATAGTTTTATGTCATTTGCAAAAAAAAGCCCTTTCACAATATTTCTGGGGTGACTGTCTGAGAGCAAATAAAAAATAATTTTAATATTCTAGTACCTTATCTCTTATGTGTCACACAAATTATCTCTGGATAATTTTTATGGAAGTTAAATGGAACCAGCAATATTCATATATCAAAACTTTGATGTATCCCTTTCAAGTTTCACATCACTGTATCTTATGAACTGGGAGAAGTTGGAAATGAGGTTATGTCCTTTTTAGAACAAGGATAAGCAGATTTATTATCATTGAAAAGAACTATCCAAAGTGCCTATTACCCACGATATAACATTTAATTTGAACAAAACATATGAGGTTACTTAACTGCATTAAAAACCAGCAACACAGACCCAGGAGTGGGAGAGGCCTGAGATGAAGATGTATTTGAACATTTGTTTATTAACTGCTGCAGAGACCGCACCATTAAACTCCAGCAAACTCTGATTTGTATGCCAATGAAAAAAAGTATTAAAACTCCAGAAGCTGATTTTGGAAAAGTTTACTATGAAGTGAGTGATGGCTAAAAAAATAAATGTTTGAAGGAAGAGTCTGACTGAACAGTCTTCTCCCCAGCCTTTTTAGCTAGTGAGACATTCTGGAAAACCAGCAGCCACTAGCATCAACTGCAAAATATGTTATTTCTAAAATTATTTTTTCTACACAAGCTGAGGGGAATATGAGGTGTAAAATAAATGTTATATTACCTTGTATCAACTAGTCAATCTTAGGGCACAAAGCAATTTAGGTGATAGGCTGAAAATTGGCCAAGGCAGAATGCAGACAAGACCCAATTAAGACAAAAAGCAATTTGAATTTACTGAATAATCTATAAGAGCCAATAACAAATTACAAAAGCCAGAGAAAATTACAAGTAAGCTTTGTTTTCAGTGCACAATTAGAAGTATTGAAAGAAAAAAAAGGCATAACATCATATATAAATAATTGGACTGGGGTTACTTCACATTCAGTCTTCAGTGGTGAAGGACAGAAAATGTATTAGCAATTTGAATAGGTTTCTGCATAAAACCAGCTGTCTTTTTGTTAAACAGAGGAAAACTAGGGCTCTGGGCTACTGGATCCATAGAAAGATAGATAACATAACACCTCCTTTTTAGATGCCGGGCCATGAGCTGGGTTTCTTGCTCTGTTAATGGCCCCTCAGTTGGTGCCCAGATGCTCTACAGGTGGATGAAGTCAGGCTGCAGTTTACTGATCAAGCTGGCTTAAGAATTTCTAATGCCAAATCAAAATGCATTAAATGACCCAGAAACAACAACAACAGCCAAAAATCTTACAGCGTTTGTGCCACAGCCCTCCTGCCTGAGTAGGTGCATACACATCCCGCCATGGCTTCCCCATGCCCCATTCTTGCCCGGGTCTTGGGGATGTTGGGTTTCTTTGACTTCTCTTAACTCTCAGCTCCAGCAATCTCCTTTCACCTTCTCTTTGACAGTTGCCACACTGAGGTCTTCCAACAAGGAGCATTTGTACGGGGCTCGCTCCCACCAGCAAGAGCTAGTGGAATCCTGACAGAGCCTGGTCACCTCTGCTCATCACTGGGCATCTCCTTGAGCTGCAGGAGGGAGGAAGCAGCTGGGCTGCTGGGGATGAAGTGGCCATGGTGCAGTCCCTGCTGGGAGTATGCCCCTGTCAGGGTGGCACAGATGGCACCTGCAGCTCCTTGAGCAACGGAGGACAAGGAATAAGCCAAAGTCGTGATGAAGCAGGCTGATGCTGCCTGAGCAGACCAAAGCTTCCTTTTCCCCTACCACATAGCTTGGAGATGTAGGAACTCTTGCCATAACTGATATGAATTCCTCCAAGCCAAAGATGAAAGCAAAAAATTGTGAATTTTTAAACTGGAAGATTTAGGCATGTCTGCACTCACGTGTGCTGGCTTTTGTGTATCTTTATTGAGGCAACTCATCCATGTGTAAGAAACATGGACGCTTAAATGAAGTTGACTTCTATGAAGCAACTGTCTCTGAGGCACTTACCTGCCACAACTCTCATCATCAGAGTATTTAAGTGTTTCATTAATATACGTATGTGCTCCATCACTATTAACATTAGCAGCTCCAGTCTGAAGTACACTATCCTCGTTCATCACATTCCTTCTGTACAAAGCTACAAAAGACAAAGTAATAGTATATATTTTGTTGACATATACATTTCACAACATTTGAAGTAAACTTTGAGTGCTCGGTGATGCCACTGGGCAGCTACTAGAACTCGCAAAGTCACTTTGGTGCCTCAGCTGTTAATTGAAAGGATAACTTTACAAGTCTGATTGCAAGTCAAGCTAGGAGCTATTCTCCAGACTTTCAACAGTTTGCACCACCATAGCACAGGCAAACGTTATCTCATCCAGCATAAAGTCTGCAGGCATAAATATAACCTGAAGGCTTCTTTTGAACTTGCAAGATATTTCTATATTAAATCAGGAAGTTGTACCAGGCTGAAACGTGACCAGAGAGAAAACTGAACAGTCTTTTTTCTTTCACAGCCCTGAAAACAAGTTCTAACACTTTAACTACTAGGTAATAAATTACTTTAAATGAGTAAATATGATACTGACAATACATACAAAACGATGATTTGTGACAGGATTATAAATGGCCGATTTATCTTTGAGTATACATTAGAGTGGACCTACACCAAAGAACAGAAGTCCTTAATGTTTTAGTACCTATTTCTCAAGGGAAAGAAGCCATATTATTATTGCAGTACTTAGTAGAATATTCACTGCAGTTGCTTATTCCATTTCTATTTTAGGTAGGTCTTCCCTTATCAGGGTAAAAAAAGGCCAGTAAGGAAATGCCTACTAGGGCCAGGGGCTTTTTCATAAGGAATATAACATGTGAATTTAATTTAATCGCTTTCTGCTTTGAAATATGTTGCAAACAGATTGTGATTTTCTTCAACACATTATACAAGACTATTCAAGGATTCATTTCAACAATAATTTACATCCTGAACCTCATTAGTAAGTAGTTTGCTGCCAGTAGTCAGTATTAAAAATGAACTGTTTCAACAGATTAGTCATGTTTCTTTCTTGGGCTTTTTTTTTTAAACTTGATTGCACTGATGTAAACCAGACAATAAATTTGCCCATGTGAAGACAAGAATTCAGTACTATCTTTTACCAATATTTTGCAATGTTCAGTTAATCTCCATTTTGG
The DNA here is from genome assembly GCF_000687285.1 of Phaethon lepturus. Taxonomy (NCBI): domain Eukaryota; kingdom Metazoa; phylum Chordata; class Aves; order Phaethontiformes; family Phaethontidae; genus Phaethon; species Phaethon lepturus. Next base: position 27,176 of record NW_010537133.1, on the reverse strand, counting down.
CAATTACTCCTACTAGCTAGCTAACTTGCTGTCCTTGCCAGAATGTGACCACCAAAGCAGTATGAAAAAGAGGGTAAATAAGCTTTCTTAACAAACAGGGTAGCTAAAGCCTCACCTAATCTTTATTCACCGTAGAGTCAAATTAATCTTTTTTTTTCCACATTGTGTATTCATTTACATGAACATCACGGAGGTACCAATGGATGGACTTTCTGTCTGTACAAGTTACTACACAGGGACTGCAGTGGTGGAGAAGGCAGCACAAGGTTTCTCCACTTGCAGACCAGGGAAAGGTTATCAAAAGCAGAGTGCAACTTCACAATTAAAGCTTCAGTGACAAATAAGGTAACTCAACAGAAACAGGAACTCCCCAAGAGGGGCATATTCCATAAAATCATATCTAGTTCCTCTACTTTTATACCTGTAACTTCTAGAGAGCCTTGCTGTGCTAGCTTTTCTTCAGAAGGAGGGAGGGAGCTGCAGTACTTCACCTTCTCTGCTACTGTGGCTTCAAAGAGCCCATTAAGGATGCAGAGCTTTGCTTTGACAGCACCGCCTCATTCTTGAAGATGGGTGGACGATGGTCTGCCCTCCAGGTCATATGAGCAGAGTCCTTCTGCATCACAGAGACAGACCTGTCCTATGTCAAACTCTGGGAAATGGAACTCTGCCGCTTCTATTATAAATTGCCATTTTCCTCCTCAGAAAGTCACTGCTACCTTACTGGAACAAGCCTCAGCATCCCCAAAACTACCTCAGATAGCAGAAGACTTACTAGGCTAAGTGACTGCACTGACCATGCAGGAGCTGTTTACAGGGCTGGCAGACACAAACACAAACCGTACTGCAGCATTAATTTTTGGCTGCACTTTATATAACTTAAGAGATAACAGTTTACACGCTCTAGCAGTCATTCATGTTTCCTCTCGCTTATTTAAAAAGTTTAGGAGAAAAAAAAAAAGAAGTAGTAGGAGCTTGATTAATATTTAATTACTTTTTTGCATTATCACAAACATCTAGAGCAACCGTTCAGTCCTGAAGACTTAACAACCTTCATCTGCCAAAGGAGGGCTGCCAGATTTTAGTAGTACTCCTCGTAACTATGTAGTACGATGTACTTCAGGTCAGTTGTGAGCTGAAGTTCACAAAGATTAACTGGAAGGGGTATTTTGTATAACATTTCTCATATGATTGCTAGAAGAGCAATCTCTGCTCAATAAGGAGCTATGAAGCAAAAAAGCAATCTTTCAGTGTTTACTTTCCCTTTCTGGTAGGTTGTTTTCTTCTTCTGTTACTCTTTGTGCTAGAAGACAGCAGCTAGATTTTGGAAGACCTAAGCACTGGTGTCACACCAGGCTGACACACAAGTTGCAGCTGTTCTTCTGCAGAGGAGGGTGTCTCCCCATTCATCACTTGGCCCCTCATTGTGGGGAGGCAGAGATGCAGCTTGGATTTCAGCTTCTCATGACATGACTATGCCAGCCCTCCCGCAGGCCGCAAAGACCTGACCTTTTAAATGTAAAAATAGAAAACTGAATTCCCTGGATGGAGAACACAGCTAGAGTTTGAGGCAGGAGGATATTTAACTTGTTTTCCTATCAGTTAGATAGATTCCTTAGACTACATATATCCTTCAAACTCTCTTAAATTAATAACATTAAAATCCTAATTGGTAACCAGCCCTTTCTGCTTCCCCCAGGCAATTACAACAACAGAATTAGACTCAGGTAACTCAATTAGACATCAACCTAAGCCAGTGCTCTTCAAGCAGGTCTCTAAGCAAAACTCACCATGAGCTTGGTGAAAACAGCATTAAGGTTGCTTTGCTGAGGTCGGATAGCATATGCCTACAATAATCAAGACTTAAACTTTCTCCTTGAAGGCCAAATGCTGCCTTGTTGCTTATGCTATAAGACCTCTCTGCTCGGCACTTGGATGCCTCATCCATTCTGACCCAGAAATTCTACTGATCTGCTGGGTGTAGTATGAGGTTGACCCTGCTCTTGTCTTGTTTCCCTTCAGTCCCACTTTTTTCCCAGACACCGTGCTTCAGACACAGACGTGAAGCACAAGATATCAGGCAGCAGCAATCCTGAGCTGTGTTTCAACAATCTGCCCTGTGTTTCCTCTTCTGCACGCTCCCTCTTTGCTGCTTGGAAGTAGAAGCAGGGCTTTACTTCATATATAAAAACACAACATGAGCATGCAGGTGTAAGAAAGGGCAGCTCCAAAAATCTGCATGGACAAGGCCTCGGACCTCAGTTCAAATAAACCTGGGGCCATGTTAAAATGAATCCTTAGACTCTTGCCTCTCAAGGGAGCCCAGGATAAGGCACAGAGGCATCGGTGCAGTACATGGAGGGAGGCAGCTGTCTCCAAAGCACCACCCAGCCACCCTGTCCCAAAAAACTTGATGTGTTGCATGTTGTTTTACATTCACTGGCTAAAACCCTGTGACTTTGCCATGCAACAAGAATTTCCTTGCCTTGAGGAAACACCCCACCCCTAAGCTACCACCCTAGACTCTCACCTATCTGCTCTACAGACATGTGTGACTGTGCTCCTTGCTCCCTGGTACCCTGCACCTGCAGAAGGGGCAGGAGGTGCCTCCCCTGGTGAAACAGCCAGCTATCAGTGGCAGTTTCCCAAACTGAGGAACGTTGATGGCCGGGGCTTCCTCCCCTGCCCTGGGCACCTGCTCCATCTGCTCGGCTGTTATGAGAAGGTGGAAGGCACAACCAGACAGAAGGCAAAGCTTCTGAAATTATGTGTGTGTGCAGACATCTAAAAATGGGTTGGAGCTCTTGACACAGGTTCACAATCCCCTTTTCCAGGCTAGGCATTAAAACTCCAAAAAGAGGCAAACGTTCAGGTATACCCCTTGGGCTCAATGTCACCCATCGCTAACTCGGAGAATATCCCTGTTGCACAAAGGCTGGTCCAAACCCCCTCTCAGGCACTTAATTCTTCCCGTTGTCTGTACAGGGAGCCTGTATGCTTTACTGTATGATTGCACTTTACTCCAAGCACTTAGAATTCACGCACCGGAGGACTTAACTCATGGGTACTAGCCCTTTATCATATCTGGTCTCCATCAGTAACTTACTGACACAAGCAAAATTGATATACACAAGGGTTAAAAGGATTAACAGAAATCTACATTAGAGATTTGCACCAGATGAACCAGATTGATTTTTAAATCCACTTGATTAAATGGGTGTACTTTTTCAAGACTGATTCATTTAGCAATTTCTCCCTCAAAGGCTTCACTGATATTTCACATACAGTGACTAATTACTTTTCAGAACACTATGTACTTGTTCTCTGCTTCTGTGGACTTTAGTAATTTCTGCACAGTCACTACATCTGGGTAAATTGGGTATAAAGTGTTATTCTGCGTGACAGTATTTCACACCACCCTGCAGGGAGGTACAAGGGATCATGAAAGGGGGAAGAGAGCATCTGACAACTGCTTTTGGAGGTAGAGCTGCAAACAGTGGAAAAACACCTTGCCAAAGCCTTCCCAGGTGGTGGGGCTGTCATACTGGCTTTGGAGGGTGAAAAAAAGCAAAGTCAAGGTGGGAGCAGAGCCTAGAGGTGGCTGAGCCCTTGCTGTGGAGAGCACAGAGGAGGAGGAGAAGGAAGAAACGCAGCCCTCCACCACCTGCCCACTCCTCTGCTGCCGTGCCGTAGGGCACCAAACAGTCCCCAGGATACCTGGTATCCTGCTGCCCTCCTTATGACAGAGGCAGACAACAAGTGATGATTTAACACCAGCTTTTCCCCGCTTTAACACTTTTTTTATGCTAAATTCTTGAACCCCTCTGCTCTACCACTGTGCCTGGTGTTTACTTCCCATCCTTTCTTAAATTTGTAAGCAGTTTTTGTGCAGCTCTGTCTCAGGTTCGTGTAGCCTTTATTTTCCTGCCTCCTTCGTGCAAAGTGGATTTCAGTATAAAAGTCAAAAATCTTCTGAAAATTCTCTTTCTCAGTGAAGTGTATTTCAGTATAGAAGTCTGCAAAGTCTTCTAAAACCTCCTAAAACTTCTCCTCCACAGTGATGCCCAAAGAACCTGGACAGGCAGCTGCTTTAGCTGACAGTCGTGCTGTTTATCATCATGCTCACTAGCATTTTCTCATTGCCTGCTTGTGCCTCTGGACAGGCAGCTGCTTTAGCTGACAGTCGTTCTGTTTATCATCATGCTCGCTAGCATTTTCTCATTGCCTGCTTGTGCCCCTGCTCTTTTTTATTTTATTTCTGTGCTGTGCCTCATCTTACACAGAAACTGTTTACTTCATGGGACGGGGCTGAATTTATGTTGTTTGAATCATACAGATTTAAGTGGTCTACAGCTGTGAAGTACCTGGTTTTTACTATCCGCTGTTTCCTTATGCAAAGAGGAGCATATTCAGATGCTTCCCTTCAGCGGAGAACAGCATTTGTGGACCAGTCCCAAGGTATGCCTGAAAGGCCAGTTAGTCTTACCGAGAGCTCACTTAGACTGTGCCTGCTTCGACAGGTACAGCGAGATCTGCATTCACCCTCCTCATGCTTACCCGGGCAGCAGAAGCGCATAGGATACAGCGCTGGAATAGCTGACATAGCTGGACGTGAGCCAGCACAGCTCTGGCTTTAGTCTAGATGTGCTTGACTGACATGGGGAGGGTGACAGCCTCAGACAGGGCTCCAACAAAAAGGTTCAGATCTCCAAATTCATCCGAATTATGGTAGTCATATACGCTGCCCTAAATTCACCCTCCCATTAAAATTAATGCACCATATTAACGTATTTATCTAATGCCAGCAGTATCATGCTGCCAGTGTTGTCATGAGCAGGAAGAAGAAAGCCTGTGGTCAAAAGAAACCCTTTAAAAAAGTGTACAGAGAGGATCTTATTTCTTAAACGTCATCATCTTGCTCATTGTCACGGTTGCCCTCACATGCCCCACAATGACAAGAGAAACAGAACTGGGACAAAACTTCCCCAGAGATACGGCTCCAAAGCACTCAGATATATTCTTCTGCACTCCACTGCAGCGTAGGAAAGCTGGGTGATGCCCATGGTGTTTGCGCCAGTTCACACAAGAGAAGGTTAGTGTCCCAAAGCCTCCCCAAGCCAGATTGCTCGTTTCAGAGCCGACCTTTGGGATCCAGTTGCTCTCCTGCTTTGGAGTTGCTAGAAATGTTGAAATTCACTCCAGGCATGTTCACGGGTCTTCTCATAATGTTCTGTACTTAAGAGACAAAGAGATCTCTTGAAAATTCATTCAGGTTTTCTCCCAGGTAGCCAGGCAGGGCAGGAAGGCCAGTTTATTGCTGCAGCTTTTGTGCTTCTTGGAGGCAGCTTAAAAGAAAATCTGAAATTTCCAGGGCTGTTAGTGCCACCACATGCTCCCTGTGAAAGCTGCCAGGAGCCGCTTGCAATTGTACATGACCTCTGTTGTAAGCAGGAGAGTGTAAGACATGGCTCAATGTAAAAGAATACAAGACTAATACTTTGGTGAGGGAGAGCTGCATGCCAAGCCCAGCTCCGACTGGACTCTGTTGCTGACTGAAGTAAGGAAATTCCTGTCCCAGGGAACAGGAATTGGGCTGATGTGATACAGCACAGCATAAACAGTGTAACCCCTGTCATATCCTAAACAATTCCACTGACTTTAGCATTGATGGATAAGGTGTGAATCATAATGGGAATTAGTTAAGTATTACAAATTATTTAAGTACTACAAATCAGCTCGCTATTACAAATACTGTGCAGTGAAAAGAAAGGTCATGCCTGACCGCAGAGGTGATGCTACAGTTAAAAGGACCTTTCAAGGTAACATAGCTACAGTGGAAGGGAAAGACAAAACCAGGAAGGGGGCAAGGAAAGAAAGTATGAAAAATTGACTAAGAAAGGAAGAAAAGTCAAGGAAATGAAAGCCTTTTCAGAAGGGAAATAGCAAATAAAAAAACCCAACAGGTTGAGGACAATCAACACGCTCAAATAAATAAAAAAAAAAAACATACAAAAACCCACAAAGGAAAAAAACAGAAATAAAAAACATTTACAAGAGGTCTTTCCCACAACGCTACTCTTAATTCCTCCTGTTAACACTTCATGCATATTTCTAATGTATTTTTAAAATCACAAGACATGATTAATCAAATATGGGTACAATGTGGATATCTTCCTTGCTAAAAAGCCCAGGAAAAATACCATATAATGTCTAGGATAGGACTGGTATCTGCTTTTCCCCTTAGCTCCATGGATTTGAAGACTAAATTAACGATTTCAATATATAACAGTTTTATTTCTTCTTATTCCCAACCAATCACGCATTAGAATCCCTAACATATTTTGTAAGATGCCACTCTGAAGACTCGACAAAACTTGATAAAAGAAGATATTTGGAACATTTATAATCACTATGAGATTAATCTCAATTTTGAGGCTGTTCTCCTTTATGATTGACAAGGTTAGCACTTCCATGGTCCCTCCTCTTTGTTCATATTCTGATTGTACTAATGACTGTGACATGACATAGATTTTCTTGTCCTACTTTCTACTTTGGATAGTAATTCACTTCTTCCTCTGACAATTAAGAGATATCTTGGAGAATTACTATTCTATACACTACGCTGAACCTAAGTCAAAACAATTCTCAGTTCAGTTTGCAGGCCCCAGAGGAAAGTGCTAGCATGTGCATATTGCACCCTCTATAAATGAATGCATGAATTATACATCAACGCTGTATGTCTCAATTCTTTTTAAATTATGAGTTGTTTATAGAGTACATTAAGGTTATACAGAATTTAGCATGCAAACTGACCCAACGCCTGCCTTGCTGAGTGTGTAATAAAGGTACCTGTTCACATCTGTGGATAATATAGCTATTCCATCACATCTTTCCCTGGAAATCTGTGAAAGTTGGCATTAGATGTGAGGTCTCCAACTGCATGTTTTTTCTGGCCATGAGTCAAAGCTAGCATAAAGCTTTGAGAAGACTAAATCACACAGGCTACAATTTTATGATCCTGAAATCAAAGATTTCAAACACAGGAGAATCCACCTTTCTGAAGAACTAAATCCCAATTAAAGAAACAGTGATCACAGTTTTCTTGGCATAATATGAAAAGATCTTTTTCAGAATGCATGCAATTATATTCCAAAAAGCGAATTTCGAGGACTTCAGAAAGAGCAAGAACATCAAAAAAAAGGAATCCCTGTTAGTAATGCTGGGCAAATCAGTAAGAGGATTTTGAAGAGCTTTACCAAATACATATGTGAAAAAGTAGGTCTAGGACTGGAGCAGAAATTAACAATGATTCAAAAATGACTATGATATTGAACACAGTCTGGAAGTCTAAGGATGTGGTAAGAGAAGATGAGCCACTAATGTAAGTAGATAAATGCAAGTCAAGGGAAACATGAGGACCTTCACATTTGGATGAAGTGCTGGGAAAGACCATTAGACAGCTTCCTGCACTGCTCAGTATTTGGGGAGAGCAACCAGTGAAAGGAAGAACCAGAAAATAAACACAAAAAATAAAAATTGTTTTGAAAATTAACGTTGGATGGAAAAAGACACTTTCAAGCTATGATCCTCAAAAGTCTATTTTTAGTCTTCATAAAAAAAGGCTGCTACTAATTTACCAGCACATTTAAAGTAAATGGATATACCGAAAGCTAGAAGTAGAAGACATTTTCACAGATCAGAGATTATGCTGAGGAAAGACAAATCTGGAAAGAATTACAGTTGGGTTGAATTAAGTGAATAATTTTAATGCTTTTTTTTAATTAAAACAAGTTTCATTCCAATATTACATTTTCATTTCCAGTCAGAATGATACATTTAACACAGAGTAAATCCAAACAATTTTACATCTGATTTTTATGCTTGCCCCACAACATTACTCACACAGATCTGGTAAGTACCTTTCATTCAGACTAAAGGAAGGAGTAATTAAATATTCCCATGTGTGATGACATCTGAAATAGAAACTCTTGCCCAAGGTTAAAGCCAGTATGGTAAGCAGTTAAGCCAGTTCGGTCAATAGGCTTCTCTGATTTCTCATTTGATTGCAAAGCAATGGATTGAGGCACAGACTTTTTTAGCTCTGCATTATTAGAGGCTGAGGGAAACCAAAGGGCTAAAAGCAACCCAGCAGACAGCACAAACTGTACTCATCAGGAGCAAATGCAGGGCTTAGTGTTGTACAGGGCCACCTGGAAACTCAGACTTGGCTACCGTAAGCAAAAGTTGGTCATGGAAGTCTATTTGTATATTCTGTTAGGGCAATTAAGCAAAGTTGCAACTTTGAGTGCAAAGAGTGATCAGATTCTGCTATTGATGGAGAGAAGCCAGAAGAGCCTCCAAATACTGGCAAACCACTTATGCCAAGGGATAATAAGTTACTATGAGGCCAGTGTTCAGGAAAAAATCCATATGAAAAGGTACAAAACCAAAGAAACAGAACCTTGCAGTACTGATCTGAACTGGCCTCCCAGGACACGAGGCCCTCATAAAGTCTTCTCCCGCCTGCAAATGAACACTGAAGGGGGGAAAGACATATCTACACACATAGAAGACATTTATGCATATATATGCATGTATAAACCCCTTAATTCTGTCTTGGACCAGGCCTTTGGAAAAAGACAATTTGCATTAACAGTAGCCCTGGCTGTGCAGCACCATTCAGGTTTCTGTGCCATTTTTTGTGCCATGTTTTCAAATCATAACACAGCAAGAAAAGAAAAAAAAACCCACCACACAGCACCTGTCATGTGCAGAGGCCATCCTATTTTTCCTGATAAAAGCTGCATATGCATTCATTCATCATCAAGTCTGTGAGCTTTTATACATGAAGGCAGGCCTCAAGTTCCTCTTCTACCTGGCACGGAGAGTAATGAGATCAGAAGTGATCCTGAATCAGTCTCCAGGAAAGCGCTCCCTCATCCCTTGACTCTTCTGTTGTAATAGTCGGATTCATTGTACCTGAGCTGACAGCTGCTGTCTTAACCCAGATCCATACCATAGCATCTTTTTAAGGGCCTTACAGAAGAGGAAGGAGATCTTGAACACAATATTATATTTATTTTGTGGAGAGAAGTCGTACTGTAAAGGTAGGACAGGTCACATGAAAATTTCATAGGAATTTCTGCACTTGATGAGAAATATTTGTGACAGCATTGAAGAAGTCAGGAGAACAACCAAGCCTCCATTATAAAAGACCCCCTGTCTGGGACACAGCCATCATCAGACCTGGAAAGGCACCTCAGGGGCACAAAACACTGAAGACCAGTAACACTCTGTACTTTCTGCAAGCTCCCACTCACATGACTAGAAACAGATCTTCCAAGTCATTATCCCTGGCTTTCTTATAGCTTGTGTGTAATAGATGAAATGCTGGGAAAAGGATAGCAGTACAGCTTGAATGCATCTGACCTAACGTCTCTACAAATAACATAAAAGAAAGCGTACGAATGGTTACGTTCAGAAATATTTGCTTCCTAAGAAAAAACATTCTCCTCAAAAGGAGCAGTCAGTAACTGAAACTTTGTTCAGCTTTTCAACTGTTTCAGCACGCTGCTTTTCTCATGCAGAGACCCATAAAAATATTGTCTTTTAATTCTCTCACTGGATATTTAATAAGAGGTAATAGCTATTTATTAACCGCTTACACCTAGAAGCAGGAAGTTTTACTTCCAGTTATCAGTTCTTTCAGCAACTTAGTCTTCTCCTGGTTTGGAGCAAAACTGGGTTATGATATTGTGCAAATTAAAGACTGTATATTTTTCTTTTCACATCTTTCACTTGTATGTTAAAGCAGCATCAAAATGTACCTGATATCCTGTATTTGACATCCATGATGTTTCTGTCCACAGAAGATGAGTTGGAGATGTAATGTCCAAGGACAGAGATCAGACTAGGTAAGGGTCTACTTTTCCCAAACTCTTTGTAAAGCTGCTGTACAAATATAGAGATTAGTAATTCATACACGCACTTACATAAAATAATTATCTTGCTTTTTTTTTGGCTCACATCCAGCATTTTTATGCAGTATATACTAAAAACACTGTAAACAAGCAGCTTGTGAAAACTTTGAAGCTGTTTGGAATTAGTAGGTGCATCCACTCTGGCAACTCCTAATTACATCATCAGCTGTTTGCCTGGTTTTAATCCAGTATGTTCACATTTTACTATACTAAGCAAATGATCAGATACCCTGAACTAGCAAACATACTGGTCTGTAGTAACCTATCAGTCTAATACTCATCTCTAGGCCCATGTTTTTAAACAAAGCACGTTTCATGATTGATATACTGATATCTCCGTGCATGGCTATACATGGAAAGAAATATGTATTCTTCAGTTATGTTTGTTCAGAAGCGGTAGCTCACATGTTGTAAAATTCTGGAGAAGCATAACTTGTATTTTTAAGACATACTGGCAGGCAAGCTGATACGGGGGAGTCTAGTGCCTACCACCATTCTGGTTTTGATGCATCTGACAGTTTTCTGGATGCAGGAAATACCTCACTGACCTATACGGGTACAAAAGTCCACTCTTGAAACAGGGCAGATCACCAAAAGCTCATTTAGAATTAAATAGCAGGGCAGTTATTTTGATTTCAGGACACTCCCTTTGTTTTATATCAGCAATTGTCTCACGTGACTGAAATGTCATAGGTTATTCCAGGCTGAGGAACAGATTGTAGCCTCAGCTTTTTCTTTCTAGACTTAAATTCCTTTGTTATTTCCACAGGAATTATTCCCCTGAAACCTTAGGATTACTGTCAGTTGTCTAGGATTCCATCAAATTTTCAAAATCTTTTTAAACCTGGACACAGTATTCCCAAGCAAAGCTGCACAAAGCAGAATTATTTTCCTGTCCTTAAAAGTCATACCCTATTTATATATCTGATACAGTACTCATTTTTTTGCAGCTTCATCACATTGTGAACTCCTGTCTCGTTTGCTCTCCATCACCCTCAGGTCTTCCTCTGCATTACTGCATTTTAAGACTTATGATTGGGGAACTGTCCTTAAGTAAAACTAACCGATTCAATCAGCCCTTACCCAGAATTTTGAGAATTCAGACAATCCAACAGAATATTCCTCTGCTTTCCTGACACCACCTTCCCTAGTCACACCACAAATAAGCACATTTACTCCCACCACACACTAATCCTATTATAATTCTCAGAAAACTTTTGCTGTGGGTTGAGAGGAAATGGCGAAGAAAACAAAAAATTGTGCTGGAGGCTCCAGGTCTACCAGGGAAGAGACGTGGTCCTCCCAGCACCCCGTGTGAGCCTACCACACTTTACTCCTGAGGGTAGAAACAAGAATTGCTGCTTTGTTATCATCACCTCTGCTCCAGCATCTTTTCATTAGCAACACCTCTCTGAAGCGTTTCTCTACCATCTCTGGTTTCCCCCAAAGCTCCACATGGTTGGAAAACCCCTGTTTGGTGGCAAGTAGGCATTTTCTTCTGCATGGCAAAAGGGCTCTAAGCTATTTAATGTGGGAGTATGCTGAAGTTATATTTTATACTCTATATATATATAAGAATTTGTATGTATGATATATAAATACCTATATGTATATGTATAATATATACACTATATTATATTTTGTAATTCTGCAACCCATTCTGCTAGAAACTTCCATGTAAAGCAGAGGAGGATGAGATTCTTAGTCGGTATCACTCTAAAAGCTGGTGTGTCATGAAAATCACAAAAACTGTGTACCATATTACAGCATGATTTACTTTGCATCAACAAAGTCAACTGCTGCAAAATTAGCTTCCTGATTTGAAAGACAGATTACTCAGTCTCTCTTCTGCTGATGGCATTCCTACCAAGCAGCAAACTTGTGGGAAAAAAAAAAAAAGCCCATTGTCATCTTCTATTTCTACTCATGTTACACTGTACATACTGAGAGAGGCTTCAGTGAGAAGCCTTCCAGGGTGCGACTTCACCCCTGGAAGTTTTCCAGACTTGTCTAGACAAAGCCATGGCTGATCTGATTTAGTTCCAGGATGAGTTCTGCTTCTAGCAGGAGATGGGTAGATGATGTCCACAGGCTCATTCCAAACAACACTTCTGGGAATCTGGTCTGAGAAAGCAGAAGGAAAATCTTTTGCATTTCAGTGCTTTTTAGATGTCAAATACTGAATAAGGGAAGAGGAGAAAATGCATCTCAAAATAAAAACAGAGTCAAAGGATGCCTTGTTTTTCCTGTCTCTCAACAGCAACAAGAGCCAGGAGCAGGCAGAAAATACAAAAGTTCTTTTTCTCTCTGGCAGCTTGGGTGGGTGACTCACAGCAAGTAATGAACTCTCTGCGTATGGCTCCTGTCAGTGCCGAGAGAATTCGCCTTCTCAGCCCTGACCTGGACCACACGACTGCGGACAGAGAGAGAGAGCTTGGCTTCTTCCTAACAGTTTTTGTCAGTAAGACATAATGCTAAGGACAACCGAGGCCAGCAACCACTGAAACTTAGACTTCGCAAAGCAGCTAAAAACCAAGTGGCAGGAAAGCAGGTTGAGAAAGTCCCAGCACTCTCACATCCCACAGTTGCTCTGAATTGCAGCAATCCGAGTCTCTCCCCAGACTTTTCTTCCCAGAGCTCAGAGTGTCTTTGGATCCCATTAACCTTTACACCTACCGACTGCCAGCCAGAAAATGTATGATACCTGTTCTTGTACTTCTCTATCAGCTAAGGTTCCCACCAAAAATTGTAGTTTTCCTTGTCACTTCTAACTTGTAAACCAAGCCTAAAGATTGAACAGAGGCAGCTTTTTCATGTGGGGAACAGGAAACAGAATTTGAGGCTGATTCTGCAATTAACTTGTTTTTGTCCAATTACTATATATCGTAATTGCACACAAGCACTGGGGCACTGATGGCATATTTCCTTTATAATGCCAGGAATTTTCACAGTGCTAATATATACTCAGAGAAGGCTGTTCATGTTCTTCCAGAGTAATAGGAAGACAAAGACTTGCAGTAAATATTTGTTTTTAAACTTTCATTTGTGTTTTGCAGAACCAATGGATTTGTATATCATCTAAACTTACTATTACATGTATTAGACCCAGAAAGTTGAATTGTATTTCATTTGACCTTCAGCTATGAATACTAGATTTTATCCTCCACAGCTCAGACAGCACTATACTAGTATCCTGCTTCTCCATGTAAATAAGATTTTTTATATATCTTACACCTAAAGGCAACGAGCATTATGGCTGTGAAATCTGCTGCCAGTGCAGCTGTGGCTCCAGCTGGTTTTCTTCCCTGGGGTAAATGAACAGTACAATACTTGGATCCTGAGGGGGGCTTAATTTATTGTGGACAATATCATCATAATCATCAATCATATCACTTACTGTTTTTGAAATAAGTTGTTTCACAAGAATTATGATTCAAAAAGCATTCCCAAGATTTCTCAAGCTTGAGAATGACAAACCTGGTTTTTCTTGTCTTTTACTGTATAGAGTGTGTTACTGCTTACTTGTACACCAGGCAGAACATGAGCATTTTATGCTTGCTTTGCACAGCTCGAGGCTAAAAAGAACCCGCTCCACATTGCACAGGCTTTATGACTGGAAGTTTTTCCTGTTCAATTCAACAGCACAAGGACGAAAGTGACTGTTAATATTAAATGTAGGGTTGGTGGAAGCTTTCAGGTTCATACCCTGGGAACAGATCCTTCTTGGCCATGTTCTGGAAATGGCTCAGGAAACAGCAGTGCACTTTCCTCTTTCCTGAGGTCTTCCTCCTTTACTTTAAAGAATAAAGTCCTTTGATACTGCAAGAGGTACCTTTATTCCGTGCTGAAACAGTCCTTCCTAAGAAGTCTCTTCCTCCCTTATGCTTTCTGACCTCCTACTTCAAGTCTAGTTCAGTTCAAAGTGCAGCAAACTCACAGCTGCATGTGAAATAGGATGATTTGGGGATGCTTGTGAAGCACACACATATCACAGGATCTCCTCTGATCCTCCTCTGAGGATCCTCCTCTGGATTAGTCCTAGTGAATGTGGTTGACTCCTTCCACCACTCTTAAAAAAGCCCACAGGAGCCATGAGTGATCTAGCTGCCATGCAGGCACTTGCCCATTAGAAGCTGTCCCTGACAGTTAAGAAGCTACTGAAAAGTAGTCATGAGAAATATATTATATTTAATTCCAATTAGGATAGATCTGAATCTCTGACTTCAGTGTGAAGGAGAATGAGTGCTGTGAGTGAACCTCCTACCATAGGATGTTCTGAGGAGACCTGCATGATGTCAACATTTGACTCTTTTCTGACAGCCAGTCCCTGCTCAAGGTCAAGTAAGGGCAAAGCAAGTGAATGTAAAAGTAATTATTTAGGGAAAAAAGAGGTAACATCAACAAGACTTGGAATTTTAACTGACGTGAAAGAAGGTTATGCTTAAAGATGCAAACATTGGTAAGTAAACACATTTGTTTTCATTTGAAGATAGAACCATTGATCTGTTTGCCCTTGCTATGTTGTCTAATTGATCACTTGGCTGATTGGATTAAAATGTGTTCCTGGTATGTGCCCTTTCCACCTCTTAGCTGCTATTTCTTAAATATTTAGAGCACGCTAAAAATCAGTTTACAAGTATTTTTCTGATTGCAGACCACACTTATAGCATCTCTTGTTATTTTGAACACTTTGTGAGCTTTAGAATGTTACATTCCTCTGTTATGTTTTCTGTCTCCAAGTGCTGTATTTACTTGGTCACTTCCCATTTACTGGTAATTGGTTCCTGTAAGAAATCTACACTTTTTTCTTACAGGAAGTCTGCAAGTACTACAATTCAGCTTCACTAGTATAAATCAAACAATTTTGTGAAACTGCAGTCTCATAGATATTATCTTCACTTTGCCTGTAGACTTAAAATCAATCTGGTGAGAACTAGGAAGACAAATATTTAGTATAAGTTTTAATTTTTGCTTTTCTTCTACAATTCATTAGGTCACCTCCAATCATGTACAACAAATCTTGTAAACTTTTAAAAAATAATCAAAACTTGGCTAAAGGTACTATCTCGAAGTATGCACTCTTCAATAATAAAGTATTACTTTGCAACTAAAATATCAAACTGGGAGACAGGAACCATACAGTATCAAGAACGAAAACCTGACTTATGGCCCAGTTCTTCATTACCTTGCTCTGCCTTAAGGGTCTATTGGCAGGCATGAACTTCTTTCTCAACTATTCAAAGATGACAAGGGCTGGCTTAACACTTACAGTGCAGGTTAGGCCCCTTGGTTAAATTTGGAGGGTGTCCAGAATTGCAGGATTTCTGTGGCACTCTAGCAGAGGCTACCCTGTGCCAAAATGGCTGAAGGATGAGTGTCTTTGCTTCATCTCTGCATTGAAACCAGGTGGCAAGAGAAACTTGAGGACTTAAATAAACGGTCCTCTGAGATAGTCTAACACTCTATATGATGCCAAGAGTCATTTTTTTTCTTAGCATGTAAACTGTGCACAAGTGACTACATAAAGTCTATGAGTTTACAAGAAACAAATTACTCAATTCTCTTCAGTTATAAAAGGTGGTGGAACTAGACCAAATTCCCCCCTCGTTACTCTGAAAGAAATTTCCTTTCTTAAAAGTGATACTCTGATCAGTACTAGCTTGAAGCATAGATGCTACAGGCTACTTTACCAACTGCTTGTGAGATGATGCATTTGCATCAACATCTTACTTTCTTTGAGAATATATAATTTAGAATATAGACTTGCTCTTTGTTAAGAAATTCTTCAAAGTCTGAACCAGATACAATTAATGATCTTTTTTGCCTGGAAATAATCTCAAAGGACAGTATTGAAGAGAGGAACTGCACTTGATCTAGGGCTGCACTAAAGGACTACCTAAAGCCCAGTTTGCCCTTATCCCACTCCAGCTGTAAACCTCAATTTATTCATCGACCTGTCAGATTTTCTAGGTTGTGTGTGACCTTCACATAACAGATCTTTGTCTCATGCTTTCTTGCACTGGTGTCCAAACTTCATTAATTTACAGCACAATGCTTCCCTTCCATGCTGGTAAGCTCCATGCTAGACAGAGCTGGGCAAGCTGTGTTTACTATGTCAGCGTAAGAGGTGGTAGAGCCAGGGATGGGCCACAGTAGGATGGCAGTGGGTCATCCTTCAGTGAGGCCAAAACCAGAGAATACTTCCTACACATCAGGAATTCTCCCCACCATATGATCCTGAATATGAGGGCTTGCACATTGGCTGAGATGATGCCCATCTTGAGGTTTGTGAGTTGCTCCTATGGCACTCATGACCACATTCAACACAATTGCATGAATGGTAAAAAATAGTGTAATGTGCCAGTTAATTTATATATAAGATTGAAAAATTGGTTCTTTATTTTTGGCTTTATTCAGTTTACGAATCCCTTCTGGTTGAAATCTCATCTGGTCTTCTTATTTAAGGACACAACTCTACAAGTATGTTTAAAAAGAAAATTGCATCAGACTTCTACTTATGTGAAATTATGAAATCACACAAGAAACAGTGAAAGACTGAAGTGAGAAAATACTTCCTCTGAGCACACTGACTGCTATTCCTGCAGTCGGAGCTACAGCCTGTTCCAAAACTATGCAGCTATTTTGCCCATTTATCAATCAAGATTTGCACGTTTACATACCAGATGCCAACGTGCAATCCAGTGGCCATTACAGTTTTTGTGTTAAAAGGAAAACAGTTTACATTAGTGTGGAGCCAACTGTTTGTAAAACTATTGTAAAAAGAGTATATGCAGAGTGATAGTGATCACAAATCACTTACTAAGCAAATTGACCCAAGACTTGCTACTAAGTTTAAGAGACTCAAATTTAGACCCGATAAGCAACCACTGTCAGAAGTGGTAGCTGCTTATGTCAGTCATCTCTGAGAGCCAGCAAGCACAACTGAATTCAGCAATACCCAGTAGCAAAAGAAGACTTCAGACTATAGCCGTTTGTTTGTTATCTTCATTTTGGTCCCAGGTTCTATAGGAATAGGAGTCTCAGAAACATTCACAGATGACACAGTAACTTGAAATATCAGAAGACTAAGTATTATAGTCACTAAGCATATGCCCCAGAGTGGTAAGAATGTAGGAGATAATATATTTAAAATAAAATTCCATTAAAAATGTGACTCACTGAGGATTAGGTAACTTTTGGAAGTCTCTTACACCATACCAATAACACAGGCATTTTGGAAAGCTCCTCTCTTTACAGTTTCAAAAATCTCATCAAGTTGCACAGATTGCAAAAAGGAAACCCTACCACGTCTATAGAAGTCTCAGCAATGGAGAGCTTTAAAAGTTCACCTTTGTGTTTATTCAGGATAAAAGAGGAAATGATGCTGGAGAACAATTCAAAATAATAACAGGATCAACCTCTGTATTCTTTCTCAATAGTTCCAAGATTACATGTTCCCATTACCTTTGGGGTGTGTTAGAAAAATCCCTGGCGTTCAATTTCCAGCTAAGCTTCTTCAGGAAGAAATCCAGTTCATGTCCTCCAAAGGCCTTTAAGAACATCAAGCATAGGAGATTCACAGGCAAGGGCGATTCACGTCACAGAAACATTTACGTAGTGTTCTTAACCTCTTAATGGAGGCAGACCCATTCAATCCCTGGGAGCAAAAGGTTCCTCCAGCAAAAGAAAATTGGCCAGACTCCCATTCGTGTCCATCTGCGTGAAGAAGCTATTGCAAAACAAACAATCCAGGTGTGAATTTAAAGTACAATAGACATTTGTCTTGTTTCTCCTAGTGCTCTGGCTCCATCAGGCTACACTGGGGTGGCTACAGAAGCTGCTGTTCGCAGCTGGACACGTGCCCCTTGTTCAGAGGTTTCTGCCTCCATTATAAGGCTAGGTCATGAAGCAGCTGCTGGGCTCCCACTAATTACAGACTAAAGTTAAGGAAAACCATCAGGCATAAAACATGACCAAGAATGCATCTTCATCCTAGGTAATCCTAAGCATCCTGGATGTCAAGGCCATAGAATAAATGAGATTTATAGGTAGCCTGAAAAAAATCTGTCAACAAGGATTTGTAGGATGCCTCATGCTGGATCTGGGAACAGGGAGAAATTCTGAGTGCACCTAGGAGTCCTCGCCAAACATGATTTAAATATAACTGGTGTCCATACCAAAACCAATGTCTTTCACACCTTCTAATTTGAGCTGCTCCTCTCATAAACGAGCTTTCACAGACCAACAGAATTCTGTTTGTCCCACCCAACTGGGTTTACAAGCAACTTCTTCTGAAATAGCAAATTGTGTAAAAATAACTGCACACATGGACAACCCTCCAACAAGTATAAGACCAGCTAGATCTTTCTATATATGTATGGGTCTTTAGACTTCAGCCTGAATGGTAAAAAAATGGAGGTGGACTTTTACCAGAGAAGCACAACCTGAAATAATTTTAAGCCAAAAATTTCTTTGCACCTTTTCACACGGATTTCAGTGTTCTTCAGAACAACAACAACAAAAAAAAGTTAATGACAAGGCAGGCTTATTTTTAAAATAGATTTTTGGTCATGCTTTTAGTTATGGTTCAGGGACCTTTAAGTAATGATAGATAAAATTCACCTTTATGAGTACAAATAGAGCTTGAAAGGTCATGAGTTATGTAAGAAAATTGGCCACAATTACTTTTTTTGGTGCTTCAGAATTATTTCTATGTCTTCTAAAAAAAGGCTGTTTCTATTTATGTAGAAAAGACTCCAGGAGATCATTCTGAAAAGGCAAGGACAGCAACGCTGCAAGTACCTGTTAGGCTCTGTGATAAGCCTCACGCTGCATTTTGCTGATCACAATCAGGCTGTAAAAGAGGCAAATATTATAACTTTATAATGTGAAATTATGTT
>NW_010537133.1:0-8265 GCF_000687285.1 Phaethon lepturus | reverse complement strand
CTGAGCATATGACCTGGGACCTGGCAGCCATTTCACCTGGATTTAAAGGAGTCATTCAGCAAAAATCCACCTTTCGCATTCCAGCAAGCAGCAGCTCTGCCTTTGGCTCTTATGCCCTCCTTACAGTGTGCTGGCAAATCATTGCCCCCATTTTGTAGTATGTTGTCATTATGTCTTCCAAAATGATGGCTTTTCCTTGGTGACCAGTGCAGAAAAGTGAGTAGCCTAAATAGACATTTTTATTATAAAAGCATTCGTAATGTAATTTCTCTATAATGAAGCCATCAACATTTATAAGGAGTGTTTCCACTGGTTTGAAAACTTTTCTGCAGAGTATCTACATGTGATGTGTTTCAAGGAACAAGTCAAAATGGCAAATGTGAGCACTTCAATACTGGATGCTCAGCAAAATTTAGCCACTTTTTAAAAGCAGAACTACATTTTCCGTAATGACACAGGTTCCACTTGACAGCCAGAACTCTGGAGAAATTAAGTATTTGCAGTTAGCTCTTCCCTTCCCCTTTCTTTTTTAATTAATGAAAAAGACAGGGCACCTGTAGGGGCTGAAAAATATGTTGTGGTTGTAATTACGGAGCCATTTGGGTCATAGAGCTGGGATTCTGCCAGAGCCAGATGAATGTGCAGGCTGCCATGTGGCTTGGAGGTGCTTCTTCCCCCTCCTGTTAGGATGCCAGTGAGATTACAGCCGTGCTCTGAAAAACCTTTTGAAGCTGCCTGAGGAGAAAGCCCAGAAGTGCTGTAGGTCTCAGACTCCAAAGGTTGATGCTTCGTGGTGGCTACCTGAACCTTGCGTGTGTCTGTACGTGTGTGTCTCCTCCACGGTTTGCTGGGCGTCTCTCAGCCTGCATTTCCACACACCCCCCATCCTCCCTGGTTAACTGAGGCGTTCCTGTTTTCAGCGCTGCCAACTCTCCTGACAGCAGCAGTTTGAACCTTGCCGTGAGGCAGATGGCAGCCTTTCCTCATGTGCTTCCTCCTTCCTCAACATGGCTGCCACCTTCCATTTTGGACAAATGGGTTTACAGCAGCTATTTCACCTCCGTGTTTCTCTGCGTGGCTGCAAGGTCAGCCCAGATGCTGCCCTCCACTGAAGTTTTGCCCTGTGACAAAGTGATGGGAGTTGTGGAAATCCTACAGGAAAGCAGGAAAACGAGAGCGGAGTGGGCGCCAGAAGTCTGACTGGGGGCTTGGAGGGATCCGAGGGGGCTGAGGTACAGGGAGGACAGAGGGCCGGCGCAGCGTGGCTGTCACAGGGGCTCAGGCAGAGAAGATGGTGGGAGCCACGCAGGATTTGCTGTGAAAAGCACAGTAAAACAGCACAAAACTCTGCATGACAGCCCCTGGTCTCGCGTGGGCCCGGGGTTGAGGTGCTGCTGCGGCCCCCGCGCATGAAACATCCAACGGGAGCTGAAAGAAGGCATGTTTGAAGGTAGACGTGTATTTCCTTGCTGTTCGACAATTTTATTTTTTTATCCTGCATTTAACGTAATGATTTATGCCATGTGTAGCTCAAACACACGTTTTAAATGATTATTAAAATGTTTTCAGCGTGTGAGAATTCATTATTTTAACAAGACTTAAGATTACAACCATAGCTCTAGCACTCCATAATGGAAGCTTATTAGTCTGAAGTTTTTCTAGGAGTTAACATGACAGTTAATCTCCAAGAACACTCTTACATGTAGAGAGAGGTTACAGACATTTTTATTAGCCAGAAATCTGAAAGACTTCAAGTTTTAACTAAAATCTGAACATCAGTATGAAATGTATGTCTCCATTAACTTCTACAGTACCTTTCTGTTCTATCTCCTAGTTTTTTAACATAACAGTTTATCACTGTATCCTCAACAAATTGAAATGGTTATTTAATTTTATCAAAACTCTACCTATCTTTAAATCTTCTGCAGACTGTAGTCTCATTCATACCTCAGGGCAGCTGCTATCAGATCGTTCTTAACCCATAGTAACAGGAGATAAAATTTTACAAAAATCTACTGTGGAGAATGCTCACTTCATGGTATTTGTGTCACAGTTGTTTTATTAGATGTTCGGGAGAAGAAGAGAGAAACCATTCTTCTAACAGTAGATAATCTTTATCTGTGGTGCTCATATGGGAGAACTATTGCACACCTTTGTGTAGTTACTGTCAAAAATTCTGAAACAGTATTGATACTTGTGGTTTCATTTGTCCTACCACCATTCTTTAGGCTCCTAAGTCTTGATCCTTCAAACCAATGAAGAGAATACTAACCCTTTTAATTTTATTGATAATATCTTAGGCATTAGCATCACTGAGGCCAGACTTACCCAAACCTAAAACATGAACTGTGCACCAAATACCGTGTGTGCAGGGTAAGAGCTTTGGCATTCCTTGCTCTTCCTGAAGTATATTATACCTCCTGTAATATGTTGTCCCAAAGATAGAGCTCCATTTGATGTTGTGTGAATAGACTTTGTTGTTCTTCTCTCATCTTCTTAACTGAAAACTTGACTTGAACTTCAGTAGAGTCCCAAATAAATCACATGACAGTATTCAAGAGGCAGGAGAGATTAAAAGAAGTTGGGCAATCTTTGGAATAGACAAGAATAGTTTATGCATAGTAGAAATGTATTCCTTTATAGGTCACATCTAATGATACCCAAAATATCTTCTCCCACACCCACTTAGGAGGTGAAAGAAAGAGAAAAGTGAAATGACGCAGCACACCCCGATCTATTCCCGGCATCACAGAAACAGATTATTCTCCATATGATTTTTTTTTCCCCTGTCTCAAAAATTCACATGCAGCCTAGTCTTTCTTTGGGTGTTTTTTAGCACCCGCAACTCCAATCAGACTGTGAGGTCATCTTAGTTTGTGAGTCAGGCTATCATACCGGCAATACAAGATTACAGGGATACTGCAGTATTTCCCAAGTTGAAAATGACCTCATGTACAGTTACATTGCTATTGAGCTGAACTGGAATTATACATACCCGACCCATACAGGAAGACTGGAATTTGAATCCCAAGAATTGAGAACATCTTTAAGGCCATCAGATTCCACAGATGCACAAATAATCAAACATAAAAGCTTTCCCACTAGCACTGAATTTTGTTGAAGTTACTGTGTCTGAATTGATTACTCAGCAAGTTTATGCATAGCAGCTGACAGAAACATGAATCAGTGCTAAAACCACATGCTATTTTGACTGACATTGGAAGAAAACCAGTTAGACCTGCTGGATGTTTTGACATCTCTTGCTAAATCAAAGTGATTTTATGAGTTAATCTTTTATGGCAGCAAGAAATCAGCGAAGAAGAAACTCAGTCTAGAAAGAGTAGCTAGTAGTCTTTGTTAAAGCAATCATTATATTGACTCTCTTCATTTAATAATTCATAAATCCCAAATAACAGAGAAATGTGCTCAGACTAAAATCAGTGAAAAGACAAATTTTTAAGGGAATTCAGGATTATTTTTCAATGAGTTATGTTTATATTTAATGTTCTTTGTTAACGGAGTATTAAGTATATATATGCTTATGTTGCAAAGAAGTTGTACAATGAAGTTCAGCATTTATTTGAAAAATGCATTATCTGTTCTCAGCATTAAAGGATCGTTTTACTTTCTACACAGACACATAACATTCAGAATAACTCAGGTATAAAGTACTTTGCTGGTTTTCAGTAAACATTTCAGTAAGTTCCATGGAATTTAATTCACACTTTGCTACTAAACAAGTGACAAACTGAAGGGATTAACAACGTCTTAACTTTTCCCTGCTGTGTCAAAAGAAACAGTTCCTTTCCATGGACAGACACAGTTGGTATCTGCTGGCCACAATGGAGGTAGTGAATGTATTGTTTATCAGAAATGCTGGCTACTGTTAAAATTATCCCTGCCTTATTGTAACACAAGCTAACACGCAAAAGACACGATTTCAATAAATAAAATCTCGTCTCAGTATCTAATTCTTGTGCTCTTGGGATACATACTTAGAGTCCACAATGAGCCCCCATGTGTGAAGGGTTTTTCAGCCACCTTCTCCAAGCTGCGTGTCTCTGCCTACTTGAGAAGCAACTTTAATTGCTCCTTCAGTGGAAGAATTCTCTTTTTTCCAGAAGCAAAATGTTTATTTCTGTAAATATTGGGACTTCAGATGCAAACTGAAGTCAATATCAAGGTTATTTTTCCACTAAAATACACAGGGGACTAAGTAATGGAACTGCTGATGTAAACTTATTTTTAGAGGTGTCAACCTCCAGGAGTGGAATCCAGAATCTATAGTTATAAAATTATTGTTATGGGATAGCAGTTTTAATTACTATGTAATTTTAATTACTAAATTACTAAAGTGTGTAGTCTGGAGAGATGTAACAATGGACAAGCTCTTAATGATTGCTTCAGTGCAAATTCAGGGCTGTGACTCCCAATTTTAAACCAAATTACCTTATTTTTGTGGCTTATAGGACTCCGCAATTCATGAAGAAGAGAAATCTTAAATTCAAACCAAATATGCTATTGCTGTCTGTTTGTCTTCCCTTTGGATACAGGTAGCAAAACCAGTTCTCTATCTAACAAAGAACCTTTTATTCCTTTTAAATTACCACAGTGTTTCTGTATTCCATTAAAATCATTACATGCTTTTAGTAACATTTTTGCAGATTACATTGTATTGGAGACTCTTATGATGATGTCACACTGGAGAGAGAGTGTTGTCTAGAAAGGTTTCTTGTCTTTGATGCTGTGTCATTTTTTTGGTTGCTTTTCAAACAACCGGAATCTATAAGATAGAAGGAATGAAGAGGCTGAGAAGACTTGTGAAAAGTACCACTGAAATACAGATGGAAGCAGAGCACTGCTGATTTGCATAGCTCAAAAAGTTTTTGTGTTATTTTTCTTCCACAGTTTCCCTAAAGAGAAAGACTGAAAATATAGGCTGCTGTCACCCTTCCCTCAGGAAGGAAGAACACTTCCACTTTGTATAATCTCGTAGTGAAGATGTGGGTTCGGATCCCCTCGGGCAGAGCAGGGACGTGAACTGGTTTTCCCACATCCTCAGTGAATGTTCCAGCCACAGAGTACTGGAAAGCGCTGGGCTTATTCCTCCTCCCGGCCTGTGAATTGAGACTTTTGTTTCTAAAGCTATTCATGAAAAGTGAACTGAAAGGCACTGAAATATTGTAGAAACGTCAGAAGGAACTGTTCTAGTCTGCCCTATGTCGGCTTTTTTTTTTTTTTTTAGAAAGTAAATAATACAGAGAGGATCGTTTGGCCATTTTCTACATTTAAGATAGTAAGCTCAGCTGCTCAGAATGATTCTTTCCCAGATGGTCAAACTCCACCGTCCCCATCAGGACACAGGTAGTTTATTGTCTTATTCCCCTGGAGTAAGTGCGCGCGTCCTTATCACTCGTTCCGCTCTCATGCCTCGGAGACAATCACAAGAGTTATGTTCATCTTCCTTTGTTCCTTGACTCTTCCTGTACTGTGTTAAAAAAAATGTATCGAGCACAGGTGTTTTTCTTGGCCTTGACAGAGCACTGGGTCATCAGTTCCAGGCCTGCCAGAACCGGTCCAACTTTAATCGCCCGCTCCATCACGCCACTTCTGGGGAAGCGCCTCCTTCGATCGCTTTGCATTCAGAGTCCGTCACGGGGAGCCAACTCTCACCACATTTTCTGAGGTAAGTACCTATGTATCCTGAAAGCATAAAGCCTCTTCCTCAAGTATTCTTTCATTTTTGTTCCTGGAAAAACTTGACATCTGGTAAATGCCGTTTACTTCCTTATTGAAACTAAACATCTATGTTACTTCTTTAAGAAGGAAGAATGTATTTACATCATGGTCTACTTTTGTATAGAACCACTTAAGTTAAAAATTAGATACTTCTTTATTTCCTGTTTTTTAATAATAGCTTGTACATCTAGATATGAAAGTAGTCTGCTGGATTTTTTTCCTTGTTGACATATTTCTAAAATGCCAGAAAATAATCAAAATATTGAAAATATAAAGTAAAAAATCACTAACTTTTATATAAAAATGAAAGTCATGTAAAAATTGTGCAGTGTAAAGTCACATATGTAAAGTATGCCTAATACTCTAAGATTTGAAATAATTGTGATAAATTAAAACCACTTTGTATTTAAAACCACTTTTAGTTTTAGAAAGAATTACTGAGAACTAAAAAACAACAGTGATAACATCATTCAAATAGTAACTTTTTATTATTATTCTGAGAGAGTATATTTCACATAAGCACAATTCCCCCCTGATTTTCCAATTCTACAATTAGATTTCCAATTTTCCAAACCACAAATACACTCATATTTTGACTGTGTACCAAACATTTCTGAGTCTAGAGGCTTGTGACTGGGGGGATGTTGATGCCACAGCATTATCTGTTAGACATCCTCCAAATGCCTCCATCTCTTTCCTGTCACTCTGGTACCCCTACTCTTCTGAGCAAGCTCCCTCATTGCTCTCCTAGTATCATGCCACACACAGGAGACTGGCTCATGCTTTTCTTCTTCATTCTGTCCTTCCCCAAATCCTACACAATATAAAAGTGGAAGGAACATTAACCACTGTGTAGGCTGCCTGTTAACCAAAAGGTTCCTAATAGTTATGAACGTAATCTCTTTTTACTCCGTCTTAATTCTTCTTATGTGGACTTGCATGTAAAACTAGAAATAGAAATATTTCAGAAAGCTATCATTAACCCCAGCACCAAGTCTTCTTTCTAATTCAGATTTAACTTCCTTGATCAGTTCAGTGAATATGAAATACAATAAGCCATCCAAGAAGCAGATTTTTGTATGCTTTCCAAGTCAAGTAAAATTAATATATACTGGTACTTTTTTAATTAACACATGCTCATTTTTTCAGTTTCAAAATTAAAAGAAAAATATAACTAAAAGAATAACTAAATCACTACACTTCTCTTTCCTTCCTTAAGTGCTGATGTCAGTGGCAAAAATTTAAATTCTCCTTCTATCATTCTCCTGTATTTTGAGAAAAAAAAAAGAGACATTCTGACAATAAAATACATAATGGCATATAAATATAGCAATGCAAGATCCAAACTACACTGAAGTTTTTTAAGCAGTTACTGAAAAATAACAGTACTTAAAAAGCTGGACCTTTAGTCATAACATGCAATCCACTTTCAGGGCGATGTCTGCGATGCAGTATTTGCCCGCACAGTTCAGAGTGAAGAGAAAAAGGGATGCAGGCAATAACAATGAAAAGCTTTTGTTTGGACATTGCTGTTTTGTCTTGACAATTGCACCTTCAAAAAGAAGTTTATCAGAAAAGCAGAACAACACCGTGCTCTGTGATTAGCTCTAAAATCTTTTTGGCAGGACTGACAGAGCACTGATAAGGCCCTGTTATACACCCCACTGCATAAAGCTGCATATGTCACTGACTTCTCATTAGGATGAAATCTTGAGCCTACCCAAGTCAGGTTTGTCACCGATTTAATTGTAGCCGCAATTACCTCCTTAATGTTTTTGAACATCTTCAGGGAAGACAATTATCTGCTTCTGGCCAAGTCAAACAAGCAAACAACTTCATGGCAGATTTCCCTGCCATGATCTCGTGAGGAGAGGTTTTGTATATCCTACTTCCAATGACAACTGAAAGCAAGAATTGAAATACTTTGGGTTTGGTGAAAGGTTGAAGCCGGGCGGAGAGCGCCGCAGACGAAGGTCTTCCCTTGCAAAGGGTAGTTTCGCTGGCTGCAAGTGTTGCTTCTGTTCCGGTGGTGTATTTCGACCCAAATAATGTCAGAAAACGTCCTCTGGAGAGAAATGGGCCCAGCAGCTCCATGAAGACAGAAAAAAGCCTGTAGAAAACTGTGCTTTTCAAATGCTTGCGTCCAGACCATGAACACCAACCTACCAAGGTTTGCTTGACCTTATTTTCAATTCAGTTTGTTTCTGCAAGGTCTTTTGTAGGTGGGGAATGGGTTTTACCACCCTACTTCTGAGGGATTCACACCCTGATCTTTCACAGGGGTCTCTGGGGTAACCCGTGAACTGGGGGGACACTGGGAGGAGAGGGGAGCCCCCGCTGCGGCGGTGCCCTGGAAGACGCGCTGCCCACCTGCCCTTACCGTGTTTTTCACCTTAATTTCTCCCACTAGTTTATTAAGCACCAAAGGGCAACCTGCTCCAGATGCGGGGTGTGGAAAGTTTTGCGAGCGCCCCGGCGGCCAGGCCCGCTGCCGCCCGGCGGAGGCGCGGCCCTGAGGCGGTGGGG
>NW_010537132.1:10397-17522 GCF_000687285.1 Phaethon lepturus | reverse complement strand
GGGGAGGGGAGGGGAGGGGAGGAGAGGAAACCATAAAGAAGGTGTGTGTTGCTATTAGCTTATTTACTATCATTTTTTGTCCCTTTACAGTTTAGTCACACCATGATGATCAACATTTTCCCTAGTTTTCTAGGCCTTCACTGGGATTTTTCACTCCCTAGAGCATACAGTACCTTTTTCAAATCTTTTCATTTGAAACAATTTGAAGTATTTCGCTCCAAATTGCAAATGACCTTTTTAGAGCACTTCTCCACCCAAGTGTAACCATGTGTGGTTGAACATGATAGACGAACTATCTGGAAATAGAGCCCTGGGTAAGGTCCAGAGAGCCGTATCAAACTAGTAGTACTTTCAGTTAGACATTTCATGCTAAAGGTATGTGAGAGCCACGAGGTATTTGGTGTTGGGTAGTTGTTTACCAGGACAAAAATGTGAGGCGGCAGTACTTCAGTGTCAGGAGGAATTAGACCTGTTGTACTGCTGACCTTTGATGAACCTGAAGACTGTCATTTCTCCTTTCTGTGCTTTTCTGTCACTTGTCTTCTTTCCTCAACAAGGGACATGCAAGCTGCATAAAGTCATGCATTGCCTAAAATGTGCCAGCCTGGATTAATGACTATATAGCAAACACTATGCTGTTGGATTGCTACATTGCAAATAAGTTTACAAGCACAAATTTCCCTTGTTAGGGTAACCCCAAGGGTAGAAGGAGGTGGATGGTGTAGAAGGGAGAGCATAGTCACCAAGATCTGCACACCCCTGACTGGCCAAGGAAAGCACATGGAAAATTACATACGTGGTGGGACTGCACGTAGGATTACTGACACACAACCTTCATGCCACTCTTGTTCTGGCTGGCCGTGACTGAGCAGGACTGGTAGCAATGATTCCCCACCTCCCTGATCTCCAGGAACTTTGCCCACTACCAGGGGGTTTCCTCATGCCAGGATCGTCAACTTGGTCTTCCTGACTGCCCTTCTCTTTTCCATTACCACTGCTTCTTTATGGAAGTCTTTCTTTTGGGGCAACTCTGCCTTCCAGGACACCAAGCCCCAGATTTCACAATCTAAATAGTATATGCGTAAAAGCACAACATGTGATTAGTCTCCTAATAGGTGTCTCTGCCCCACATCTCTTTATTAACTGGAGAATTCAGTACAGGCTACTTTTGTTTAGCCCCAAAATTGACAACCAGCCTGTACCAGTTGCAGCTAACAAGTATCAGGCTTCTTCTTGAGAGTTGTACATTCAATTATCTGCTGCCTGTTAGCATTCACAGTTTAAGCCTACAACTCCCACAGTTCCTTGTTGTCCAATGCTAGATTATCTGGCCAGGAATAAAGCTTGAGCTTTGAAGATTTCCACTTTAGTTGGAGCATGTGTGACACCTCCTCTCCCAGTGGGCTCACTGGTGTTTAGCAAGGAGCTGGATTTCTGCTCAGACTGCTCCCCCCAAACCCTTTGGTAAAGATTCTCTACTCTACCATACCTGCAGAAAATCTGTAGTAACTAAGTGTCCCTAACACAACTATTTGCGAAATTCCGATGAACTTGGCCAGCTTGGGTTCTCATGGGCTGCTCTTCACCCAGAACACAGGAAAATAGGCAGCCAGAGTGGGGGAAGTGGGATTTTTCCTGGTCTGGACTGAAATTCATGACAGAGATAAAGTTTTTTGGTTTTTTTTTAACCAAAAGAAGTAGCTCTGACCCGGTGGAAATCCCGTGACTCATGAAAAATTCGTGAGACCCAGACATGCTCCGCATTCCTGATCCATTTGAGCACTCTCATCAGAGCCGTCATCACAGAGCCCGTCATCCAACTAGGGAAGGAAAACCATACCACGTGGCTTACAGCTAGTAGCATTTTTCAAACATTTTTGAGAGAAATCACAATGTGCTTGAAGAGTTTCCAGGATGAAATATATCAACAAAATTATTCAGTATGAATAATTCTCCTAGTACTATTTACTGTCACACACTAGGATCAAGAAGTAGAAGAGGACATGTGAGAAAGTGAGCAAGAGAGAAAGAAAAGAAGGAAATTCTCCTCCCACACACTCAGAAGATGTATCGTTTATGGATTCCTTCAAACTCAAAGGAACCCAGTAATTATGATTTCACATTTCCGAGAGAACTAAGCCCAGTCCCACACGAATAGCCTCACTATAGTAATATGCTGCTAGCTACTCATCCTAACCCTGAACACACTATAAAGAACTGACCCAGCAGGCTACCCGTGCTAATTCTTATAGTGGCTAGCCCTCATGTGTTTACTTTTCATTAACCCTGTATCACTCAGGTCTTCATTAAACCTGTTATTCTTTTTATCCTCTGGTGTGCTCATCCTGATGTGTCTTGAATGGTCAAAACCCAGACTACATGCTCACAAAACGGGGCAAGGTTCAGGGGCACCAGCAAAGAGTCTGATTTGTGTTAGCTTATGAAATAATGACATCTTACAGTTTTTTATCAACATAAACCTGAGCCTGCTATGCTTTAGCCAGAAAAAAAGCTGCTGAGTGGCCTCCTTGTGAGCAAGAGTTGACTCCTGGGATAGATGGTCTAAGTGACTGAAATGCTCTGTCCCCAGTCAGAAATGAAGGAAGATTCAACTTGCATGACTAATACTTTTCAAGAGTTGTGAGACCTTCTCCTAGGAAGCACTTTGTGTGTACAGTGGTTTGAGTTAACGGAGTTCAGAAGTGCACAAAGTCAGAGCAAGGCTCAAGCTCACATCCCTGGAGACAGCTCTGCAGGGGCTTTATCACTTCTCCTTTTCAACGGACAGAGAGATGTTCAACTCATAAGAAGGTGCCGAGTTTTTATCTCAGTGACCCCATCTATGCAAAAGGCTGTTGCAGCAAAACTGCTCTGGTAAGAAATCTCATTCCAAAGCAAAGTTGACATAGCAATGTGAAATCTGCACGGAGACCAGGTCCTGAGAACATGCTTAAGTCAATGCAAGCAAGAAAATCTTTTGATATCAGAGGAACTGCTCCCAGAAATCACTCTACCTCTGTAGAGTAGGTCACTGGGTGATGGACGTTCAAATGTCCTGCAGCAGTACAATGAGTTCACAGCCCCATGACAGGAGAAATTCTTGTTTGTATACCTTTTTTATTATTATTTTTTAAATAATGTATCAGTCTTTCCAATATCTCCCTGGAAAAGGAGATTCCTGTCTAACAGAACACAGCAACAAAAGGGAACACAGAGATTTTTGTGGCTTTTGTCATCTTTTAATATTATTTTATGAACTGTGGTTATAGCAGTTTCAAATCCTAGCTATTGCTTGCTGCTTTGATTCTATTTATCAGACTCAAACCCAAAACTAAAAGTAGAACTAACATGTTTGACATTCTTCATCCGGTGCAAGAGAACAACGTATAAAAGCTAAGAAGAAAACATTGAATTAAAAAAATAAGGAAAGAAAGAAAAGGAAAGGAAAGCTCTTGCCTTTATAGAATTATTATTCAAAAGCCATGGTACATGGTTCTGAAGCTGAGTGGTGTAGCTGTACATTGCACAGACTAGTGTATGCCTCTGACGTGCTAAACACTGATATCTCCTTATAATGATGTGTTAATGTAAGGGGAGTGATTTTGCAAAATGTTATGCCTTATTAAGGAAATGATTCAAGCCCGGGAAATGTGCGGGTTAAGTACTTGCTTTCATAAACATGGGTTATGGTGGAAAAAAAGATTTTAGATATTATGTGGAAAATGCAGTAAAAAGCGCTGAATTAGCCCATTCCATTACATTGAATTGTTCAGCAATTATGGTCATCCCCCGGCCTAGAAAATTAAAGTATATGATGAAAACCCAATCTAAAGATATCCACTGCTGTGCTACTGAAGACATAGCATATCATGCTTAAAAGGCACTTAGGGCTTCAATGACCAAAAAAAAAAAGTTAGCTGAGGAATAAGTTTAAACCCACTACAGTCCCAATTTGGTGCTGTCTTCCTCTCTTTCCTTTCACTTCTCAAACCACTCACGCAATGAGGAATTGCAACAGATTGTCAGGGGATTAAACATGCTCTTCATAAAGTGGAAGATCTCGTTCAAAACTCTTAACTGCGAAGCAAGAGCAGTCTTTTGTGTTCGTCCTTCCAGAAGGCAGGATCCCTCTGCCAGGCAGCATGATGGGGATGGTCCATCTTGCTAGGGAAGGAAAATGTGTCATGATCCGAGCTGGGTGGAGTGGAAGAAATAAATTTCAAATATTCATTTGAACTTGAAAGCCACTTTGTATTTCACTTGCTTCCCCATGCCACCATGTCCACTCACCACAACCCTTTCGTTGCTGGATGGCATGTAAATGAACACTCATGGAAAGTACGCTTTTCATGCACATGCTTGAGCAATGTCTGCAAGTCCC
Source organism: Phaethon lepturus (assembly GCF_000687285.1). Taxonomy (NCBI): domain Eukaryota; kingdom Metazoa; phylum Chordata; class Aves; order Phaethontiformes; family Phaethontidae; genus Phaethon; species Phaethon lepturus. The sequence goes on along the minus strand of NW_010537132.1, from coordinate 13,141 downwards.
TTTCAGGCTGAGTAACTATCTGCAGCATGCCTTTTGAACGACGCTGATTTTCTCAGTTCTATTTATGATCTAGTATTTACTAGAGACGTTCGCACCTACTGGGTATTAGCTTAGCAGATCTTTCTCTTTCAGCTCCAAAAGCCACTCACTGTTCCTTCTTTCTTGCTTTCTCTCAGTTCCCTCTCCCCAACATTTAGAAGCAGTAACTTTAGCCAGAAATTCTTTTTTTTTTTTCCTAAATTTAAAAATAATAATGTGGCTCCTCACTATAAAATGTCTGTCTCCTCCACTCCCAGCCTCCTGGGGGTTGCCGTGGGCATGGTCTGCAAATTAAGTGGAGGCACTCAGCCCTCAGTTCAGCTCTAGTCAAACATTAGCTGCATTGTTTACCCTTGTGTAATCTTCAGTTTTGCATTAATTTAATACTGCTCAGCACTTTTTTAACATATTCAGCAAATCCGTGGCACATAGTGCTTTGTGTTTGTATCTCCCCCATCAAACCAAGTTTTGATTTTTAACCAAACTCATCAAAGTAAACTCCTCACAACACTTTTCTCCCTCTACTTTGATCTTTACATAATAAAAAAAAAAAAAAAAGTTTCTTTATGTGGTAATTCAGCTATACTCTGAGGGTTTTTTTCCCCCTTAACTTCAAAGAGAGCAAATAGGAAATTGTTTTCATTTTTCTTTCACATTTCACAAACATGTTCTAGTTGTTTTTGAGCAGCAGAAGGTAGTAAGCATCTCCCAATTAATAATTCCCAGGTAATATCGCAGCCTCTTGTAAGCACAGATCTCAAGAAATTTGGTTCATAACACAAACAAATAAAAGTCTCTTTGAAGGTCTGGCTAAAGGACAGTCAGAAATGGAGTGGGAGCACATCATCATTCTTAATAAGCCTTCTATCTTTGAACATTACTCCGAGCAAAATAAAACAAACAGAAATCTTGGAGTATTTAGTTAGAAAGCCACTCGCCTCCTGACTTCAAAACTGCAGAATCCCACCGGGCTAGAAAGAGCAGCAACTGCTGCCACACAACCTAGACTTCTTGCCCCAGCCCCGTTACAGGTAATCCCACAACGAAGAGGGAAGAGGTTTTGTTAAAGCAAGGACTGAAGTGAAGTCACCACCAGACCTTAGATTTTTTCTCTGTTCAAATAAAGATCTAGCATTTCACACCCACCAAGGACACTTGTATTACTCCCACGGCACGACAGAGTGGGCAATTTGGCTCTTACATCAGCGTTTGAATTGCGTGATCTTTTCCGGGCTCATGAGGCACACCAGCACACGCCTCATCCCACCTACACTGATATTAGTAACTCTGCAAAAAAAATCAATATCCGTGTGACAAAAAGGTTTCGAGCTCTGTGTGCTTTCATAGTGTAGGGGCTCAGGTCGGGGCTGGAGAGGAGCTGGAGGAGCCAGAGGCGACGGGGACCATTTCCACGCCACGTTGCAATGCCCTGGTGAGAAGAGCTGGCAGCAGCAAGGGCATTTAAGCTGCGGTTAGGTTATAGAGAGGCGCAAAGTCCAAGAAAAAGAGCTGCTTGAGCTCTGCCGCTTCCCCTCACAGCCGATTTTTCATCAAGCCCCCTTGCCACGCTACTCCCACCCCAAGGACTCGTCATGTCTGAACATGGCCCTCGGGGAGGGGGGACTGCGCTCAATCTCTGGCGTGCCGAATTTAGTACAAAGAGTGAAAATCCCAGAGCAAACAAGGGAAAACACAGAGCTTGCTGTTCCTTGTACATGAGATAATTCCCTTTAACTTATTGACATACATTGCTTTGTTTCTTCTCCCATTTAGGAAAGTACACAATTGTGTGCGCGTCCGGGAGCTGGAAGCACCGAGCCGGTTCTGCTGGATGGTACCCCGCCGGCTGAGCGCTCCCCAGGGACCCCCTTGATCTCCTCGCGCCTGTCTGAGGCCCTGCTCGAGTCAAAGAGATTAAGGAAAAGTCAGTGAGAATTTAGGCACGCCTGGCTCCAACAAGCCATTTGCACCAATTCACAAAGGAAAAACCTTGGATGTGTTTCCAAAAATACAGGCCAGTCGTGTGAGTTAAGGCTGCGAGGGAGCCTAACGTGCAGACTTTCCCCATAATCAGGGTTTACCTCAACTCTGTTTATTCTGTAAACTCTGGTTTCTCAACAGAAACAGCTCATCATGCTACACCCCTGCTCGACAGACATGCAGAAAGCCTTTGGAAAGAGCTAGAAGTAGAACAACCCAGCTGTTTCTTTCATGAAAACTGTTTGTTAGCAAACTATCTCATCATTTTCCAAGCATTTTTGGGGAAAAAAAAAGATATTAATAATAATTACATACAACGGGAAGCAGCCAGACTGATGGCACTGAAAAGCAAGGGAGTATCTCAGGCCACAGACAATTACCAGCATGGACAGTAGCAGCATAGCTGTCCCCACAACTCTGGTCAGGGAGCAGAGGAGGGGAGCCCGGGCTTTATCATGGAGACAAGTGAATTATTCAGAGCAAACCATTTGCCAGATTGTCCTTTTCCTTTTTTTTTTTTTTTTTTTTTTACTTTTGATTTGAGGAGTGAATTTCTGCAGGGTGCTTATGATTTCACAGATCTATTTCTCAGAATTGTTGAATAATTCTTGGCCCACAGCCCATCTACAAGCTGTTCACACTGAGGCTGCACAGGCCAAGCAGCATGAAGGAGGTTAGTGCTAGGTGCAGCTCAGGGTTGGAGGCCACCAAAAGCAAGGGAAAGA